>NW_028258315.1:14722500-14874015 GCF_053883595.1 Heterocephalus glaber
TTGGGTGAGACCTAATTTGAGAGCTCATTAGCTGAGTACAAGAAACTGTTTTGTGATAAGGCTTTTGGTTCCAGTGCCAAAGTTGCTGAGAGGCTCCCTCCGATAAAGTCAACATCAACATCAGTGTCACCTGGGAATGTGATGCGAACATAGTCTCTCAGGCCCTGCCCAGACCTGCAATCTCAGTATTTTGGGGGGCTGAGGTAGAAGGATCACAATTCTGAGCCCAGCCTGGGCAATTTAGTAAGACCCTGAAGGGCTGAGATTTGGCTCAGTGGCATTGTGCCTGCCTCGAAAGTGAAAGGTCCTGAGTTTGATCCCTGGTATTAAAAAAAAGAAGAAGAAAAGAAGAAAAAAAGACCCTGAAGACTCTGTCTCAAAATAAGAAATTTAAAAAGGGCTGGGGATGTAGCTCAGAGAAAAAGGCCCTGGGTTCAATCCCCAGCACTGCCCAAAACAAACAAACAAACTCCCTGAATGATTTATATTCATATTAACATGATATGAGAAGAATTTCTCCATGACACTCAATAGACTCAATGGAGTCAATAGAGTCTCACTATAGACAAAGTGCTAAGTGAGGATTTGATGGAATTAGACCTCTGAAGGTAGATGTTACTAAAGAAAAGGCTGTAGAACCCAGAATATTTCCTACCATGTCACTGTCCGAGGTCTTTCAGAGTAATTAGAAAGGCACTATAGCCCTTTGAGTGGCAGGAAACTTAAATTTGCAAAGTAATTAACTTATTTGTGATTTTTAAAGCTGACATGTAAACATTTTTGGTCTTTGTAATTTTGAAGAGTTTAAAGATGCCAGAAGAATCCACGTAAAGGCTGTGTTTCTTGAAATGTAATGATAAGCATAAGATAAGCTAGATAAAGCTGGCAAGACAATGTCTGTATGGCATTTTGAGAAGGAAGGCAGAGACCAGATGAAGGGAACTGGAGGAGGGGGAATGCTATGCAGCGGAACACAGATAGAGTGCAGCTGTGGAGCGCAGGAAGGCGGTGGGGAGAGGGCCTCAAGGCCCAAAGACAGAAGCTAAAAGGCCAAGAAGGCACCTGCTGTCCAGCGTGAAATACTGGACAGCAAAGTTGGGAATGAGGATTTGACTTGAGCAAAACTAGAAGAACAGTAAAAGGCATCTCCACTGCATTTACTTGTGTTCTAAATTTTCATCCCACTAAAGTAGACCCCTAACCTTGTCTTTTTGCTCAGATGAAAAGAGGTACTATACCATGCATGAAAGGATGAAACCTTGTACTCTTTGTTAATCAATTTCATCCATGATATCTATATTACAATGTAATCTATAAAGTATTCATAAACAACCAAATGACTCCATATATCAAAGAGTAGGGACCCTATATGACAAGGAGACCACAACCTGCACTTGTACCAATAAAGCATTTCCCCCAGAGAAAGTGTAACTCCAAGAATACATCTTCGGGACCACTATAGCATAGAAATACCTTTGAGTGGGAGAACCTAATAACATACTGAAACTCTTTGAGAAGAATTAGGAACAAAAAATGATTAAGACAATTATTATCTATAGTACAGTTCCAGCTTAATCCAGACAGGAAGGAAAGCCCTAATAATTGAGCATTATTAACTAAAATAATTGATAATTATAGTTGCAGTTGATGATTCTTAAGCCTGGCTGTGTCTTTGAATCGCATCAGGAATATTTTTAATTAGCAATGCCTTGGCTAAATTTGGAGCTTCTGATTTGACTGGTCTGAAGCAACACCTCGTCCATACTGTTTAAGACCTTTCCAGGTATCTTAGCCACTTTTTCATTACTGGGACAAAATACCTGACACCCACAATTTAAAAGAGGAGAGGTTTATTTTGGCTCCTGTCCGATGGCCAGGAAGCAGAACAAAGGGAGGATTCAGGGAGGGAGACCTCATCCAGGTCCCTCCCCTATTCACTGACCCCTAACCAGGCCCTACCTCTAAACAGCACACTTATCTGCTGCTGAACTCATTAGTGGATGAATCCACTGATAAGTGTAGCACCCCATGATCTAATCACCTCCCCAAACTTCCCCTTTGAGCTCATGAGAGTTCTGGGGATCATTCTAGAGCTAAGACAGAACATCAGGTGATTCCTATGGGCAGCTAGGGCTGCAGACAACTGAGCCAACCACAGAGCCTGAGCTGCCCTACAGGGGAAGGAATAGAAGCATTTGCTAGAACAGTTCAGGACCCCAGAATCCATGAATCCACTCTCAATTTCAGAGGTCAAGGTTGTTCAGAGGCTCATCAACTTACAAAAGGATTATATCCTGGTCAAATCCATTGCAAGTCATAAGTCAAAAAACACAGTACACTGTACAGTAAGGGTATCCAACCTTTTGGCTTGCCTGGGCCATAAGCCCAGGAGAGAAATTGTCTTGGGCCACATATAAAATATATAGTTAATGTATATAGGTGACAAAACTTTCTTTTTAACCATATCTTTTATTATAACCAAAAAAGGAGGCAACAGAAACATAAAAGTAGTGGGGTATTTGAACATGTTTTTATGAAACTAATGCATCAATGTCTGGTGCAACAGAAGTGGTTGCCCAGGTTTAATAATTAAAGGAGAAAACTTACATGTCTTCTTGATACAAATAAGCACCTGTCTTTACAGGCACAATATACGAGCAGGTAAGTCGAGGTGTCATTATCCAAAATCGATGTATTTTACTTGCCAAGTTGCACAGAACATGTAATGTCTGATGCACGCAGGTCTGGATTCGGCCACGGTGTGGTGGGCGCAAGAGGCAGAGTGAGCAGTGCACTGTGCCCTGACCTTACAAGCTTTCAGCTGTCACCTGCACAGCCCTACCTAGAACACCATGCAATCAAGTCATGAAAAATGCTGCTTAAAAACACACAATAATGTTAAAAGTTTACAATCTCACAAGGCCGCATTACTAGCTGTCTAGAGCCATGGGGGTCCTGTGGGCCCTGGGTTGGACACACCTGTAGAATATCGGTTCTTCACCTTTGATCTGGGACTGCCTGGGCCCTGCAGCTTGCTGCTACTGCCCAGCCTCAGGAAAGAGCATCATACTGCATACCGCTAACCTGGGGCAGGTCTACCCCCAAGTGTGGTTTCCACTGAATGCCTATGGGTTTTGCACCATTGTGTCAAGTTGAATCATCGTAAGTCAAATCATCGTAAGAAGTGGACCATCAGTAATTTGGCCTCATCTTTCTCAGCTCATTCAAAAGGACCCTAACCCCATTATTGCCTTAGTAATGCCTGGGTCTCTGGACCATTGGCCTGAACCCCCTATTGGCTCACTCTTTCTTTCTTTTCTTTGTTCTCTCTCTCTCTCTCCTCTCTCTCTCTCTCTCTCTCTCTCTCTCTCTCTCTCTCTCTCTCTCTCTCTCTCTCTCTCTCTCTCTCTCTTTCTCTCTCTCTGTGTGGTACTGGGGATTGAATCCAGGACATCACACGTGCTAGGCAAGTACTCTACCACCGAGCTTACACCTCCAGACCTTTTTAAATTTTATTTTGAGACAGAGTCTCACTAAGTCACCCAGGCCTTCAACTTGGGATCCTTCTGCCTCAGCCTCTCAAGGAGCCAGGATTTCAGGCATGCATTGCTGACACTTTCTGCTGGTGGACTCTGAAGGTAACAGTGTGCAGTGCAGGTAAGGAGAAAGAAAAGCCAGGCAGTAGACAGGAAGAGGAAGTATTTCTGTCAGGTGGCCAAGAATGGAATTGTGCTTGGGGTACTCAAAGCAAACAATCTTTTTATAAGGATTCCTACCCAACAAAGGGAGAAAACCTCAGAATGACTGTTTTGGGATAGCCAGTCCTCCTGCAACTGGAGAGCTCCCCTCATTGATGAAATTTAGGAATGCGGCACCTGGGCATTTGAGAAAACAGCAGGAGCAGGAAGGATTCCTGCCCTCCCCACATCGCCCATCTCCCCTGAAGCAGGATATAAATTCATCATGTGAGAGCTTCCCTCCTTGTCTCCAGAAAAAAAGAGGCAAAGATTCAGAGGGTCCAAGTACAATCTGAACACAGACCTTGCTGAGCCTCCCAAATTCATTACCATTTGATCACACTCCTTTTATATTACTAGGCCCGTATAACAGGGACCTAATGGTGGGGACAAGTGATCTTGGGGAAGTCTGTCTTCTCTGCAGAATTGTTTGTGTGGCTCCTCGTAGTCAGGCTGATGAATGCAAACAGACAGTCATTGTTCTGGGGAAGGGTACAAGAGAACATTCTGACAGGTGGATCCTAAAGGTGGTGGTGAAGAGGTGGGTCCACGTATATGTGGTCCATGAAGTCTCTTGAAAGGGTAGACATAGAAACTCTTCTAGCTTCATCTCTGTTCAAGCCATCCAACACAGACAGCTCCCATATGTTAAGGATGGTCTCACTGAGTTCAGCTGACCATGGAGATTCAAGGAGAAACTAATCTTGGTGGAAGGGAAAGGGGAGAAGTTGAGGAAGATAGGCAAGGTTTGCACAGGTCGCCTGAGCTCAGAGCACAACCTAATTTCTATTAGAGAAGGACTACTGAGCATAATGAAGGTTTTAGGAATAAGGGTGGCGTGTGTGTGTGTGTGTGTGTGTGTGTGTGTGTGTGTGTGTGTGTGTGTGTAGACCTGAGTCACGGAAGATGATATCATTGGGAGCACATGACAATTTTAGCATGGAATGATCAATTTTAGCACAAAACAATCAACAACTATTACAACTCTAGTTAGTAATTATTCTCTAACCACAGCAAATGAATCTGAGTTTTGACTCTAGCCAAGAAAAAGCAAGACAATCTTTAAGTTTCTGACTTTATTATGGGAAAAGAACCCCTAAGAAGGGAGGAAGGCCATTCAGAAACAGGTGAGTTGGGGACAAATTTGAATGACAAGTTCCTCAAGGGAGGGAATGATGTTAGAACCCAGTTCCTGTCCCCATGTCCCTTGCCTGCACTGCTATTGGGTACAGCTTGGGAAGCAAGGATCATAATGAGAACTTTCTCTTTTTAAAATTCTTTGTCTACTTGTAAGGAACCATAAACCATCCTGCTTCCATCTTTTTTTTTTTTTTTTTTGATACCGGGGATTGAACTTGGGACCTTGCGCTTGCGAGGCAGGCAGCAGAACTATTGAACTAAATCCCCGGCCCTTGCTTCCATCTTCTAATACAGAATATTGCCACTGAATGTTTGTAATACCTTATTGCATTTTCGTTGTTGCAGCTTTAAATCAAATCTGATCTGGAAGCTTGTCCCACAGGCCGAATGGAATTCAGCCAAGGATCACAGCCAGCCTTCAAAATCCTCCCCTTTGTCTCTTCTTGGCTGTGTCT
This sequence comes from Heterocephalus glaber, assembly GCF_053883595.1. NCBI lineage: Eukaryota > Metazoa > Chordata > Mammalia > Rodentia > Bathyergidae > Heterocephalus > Heterocephalus glaber. The sequence goes on from NW_028258315.1 coordinate 14,727,833, forward strand.
TTATGTTCTTTTTGCGTCAGAGGCAGACGAATTTTGCTGAAAGCCTAATGATGTGTTTTGAGTGGGAAGAGAATTTCCACTCAGTCTCCTTTTTGCATCCATCACTAAGTTTAACCTCTGAGGTTAAGTCTCAAGTTTTTTTTGCCCTAAAAATAGCTGAGTACCGAAATGGGAATGGAAGTGAGTGGTTTCAGGTATCAGAAATCCACTGAGGATAAATGCCAGTGAATTCCCCTTGCCTGACCCCTGCTCCGGCTTCCCCCCACCGTGCAGCGGCTTCATCTGGACACGTCATTGCTCTCCCTAAGCAGCATTTATACAACAAGAAGGGAAAACCCCAGTGAAGCATTGCTCATCCTTTAATTAAAAAAAAAACTGGCCAATTTTTCTTTGGAAATATGACCTGATGCATTTTTTAGGAGAAATTATATTTGGAAACTAAACCAAATACTAATTATAGGCTTCTTGCCAACAAACCCAATACAATGTGCTTATCCATTTTTAATAGAAATGCAAAACTTTAATGGTTTATGTTAAATATATCCTGTTGAAATGAAACCTTAAGTTCCAGCAATTAAAATAGCATTTCAAATTATTCTGTTCATTTTTCACAAAACAGAAACATGCACACATTCACATATACAAATTATTTAAAGAAACAGAAGTGGCTTGCAATAGAATTCCCAACAGCAGCATCCAGTAGGACTTATAATTTAGACTTAATAGGGTCATTTGTGTGTGGAATTTTTAAACTTTATTGCTACCTATTGATATTTTAGGTCTATATCTTTTTTTTTGTGCCCAGCAGTAAAGTGAAGTTATTCACTTCCAGATGGTATATAAAGGGCACAGTTCTTAGAGGCGAACTTTAGCTTATGTGTTCATTTGACTAGAATAAAACGACCCCAGGGAATTCCATTATTAGTAGCCAATTAGTCATTAAACAACATACAACCTTAGTTAAGTGACTATAACACCAGATGGTGACCCTATAGTACATTTGCTCTCTTAGCCTGGAGGCGAGCATTTGAGAAACTGCCATGCTTCTTAGCAGCAGTAAATTTCATAGAGTTCAGTGCCAGAACACCATGTAGGGATGAACTAATGAAGTCCCCTCCTTTCACAAATGAGAATATCACTACTATACTTTGGATGCAGAGATGCCAGATGCCAAAAAGAGCTCTTCATTTTCACTTTATTTCCAAAATCTACAGTGTTTGCCAATAAGGAAAAGTGAAGCACAGATAGATTTAACATCACAAATTGAACATTTAAAAATTCTCCATCTGCAGAGCTGGTGTAATTTGGGGCTTAATTTCCAAGAGGCCTCTTTTTTTTTCTCATTATTCTTAACCTCATGATGACTATATAGATAATTGAAGATCAAAATACCATCAGGCTACATTTTCACCTTTTAAATAGTTTTCCTAAATTAGTAGAGAGAAAAAAAATTAGTAGAGAGCAGTAAGATAAACGAATGGAAAGAGATATGCAGTTCCATTGCTTTTTACACTGTAAGGTTGTCATGGACGTGTTTTGAAACGCATTCATTTTAAGCAACTGCTCACGCACATGAGCACAGGTCCAGTCCAGTAAAGATTCATCCTCGTCTCTTTCTTCCCAAGGCTCAGGCCTGGTCCAGCTTCACTGGGACCTTCATAGAGAGGACCATGTGGCAGGATTGACCTGGGCTTTCACTTTTGCTGTTCTTCCCTCCTCTGGTTTAGCTTCTTTTAGTATGACTGAGGAAAAGGGCAAGAGGTCTTACCTAACTAGGCCCATGATGTAGTCTTCTGCTGAGAGCCCGAAAGTTAATCCAGGTACTTTCCTGACCTGGGTGATCCAGTCCTCTACTACCCACTTCCCCTCTGGTGGCATGGCCTTGCCTGGCAGACAGCCCTCTGGCAGAACATCTCACGGACACTACTCAAGTCTCTCATTGCCCCCAGAAGAGTTGGAAGGTAGCCTTGAGTTTGTTTATGAGTCCTAGTTATGCTCTGTTTATCTGAACCCCACAGAGGCATAGACGGAGCCAATCAGTTGTAAATCAGTCAGACTAAATAAAATCACAGAGACAGACATGATAAAAGCCACCACGTGTCATTAAGGGCTTAAGTGAATTATATGCATGTGAGCTGAATCCTGGCTAGATAATGGTACTCCCCAAGCCAGATCACTCAGAATAAATCTAACCAACAAAATCACAGAGTACAAATCATACATTATGGACCTGGGCAGTGCCTTCACTATGAAAAAATTGCCCTGTGAGAGTCTCTCAATGTTAAAAACCCAACAGGCACTTCAATCCTGAGCAGCAGAGCTATAGATGTTGATTTGAGTTCAAGACCTCTTGCATAGGAGCCTGTCTAGCCCTCAATCTGGATGAAAAACAACAGGAGCCTGAGTGCTGGGTCCAGGAGTGGGACTCAGTCCTGAGTGGGGAGTATGAGGAGTGTTCCTCCCCATTCCTGGGTTCAAGGCTAATTTTAATTATCTTCTTCCAACCAGGGTCTCTTCAGCCTCATCTGTCCTTCATCTGTTTGTTCTGACTTCTCCAGAGGACACAAATCACCAGCTTCCCTGTTCGTTTCCTTACTCAAACTTGGGCCCCTCGCTGAGATTAACAAGAAGACAAAGAGAATTAGGTCAAACTAACATTTGACTTTCTAGTAGCCTTTCCTTTGCCGAAGTACTTCCATCTTCTTTTGCAAAACAGTGCTTCTGTGTTTGGGATATTGCCTCACAATAGGGATCTGGAGGATCAGAGTAATAACAAATCTATTATTCACAAAGGTTTTCTGGCACTATAATTATTCAACTGCTTCTCAGCTTCTGGGGCAAAGGAGGCACCTGTGGTTTATCTGACACTAGAACAGCAAACTATAATCCTTGAGCCTGATTATTCTGTCTGTAGAGGCAGGACATTTCCTTTCACCATGCTGATTTATGTCATAGATGCATGTTGTTTGTGGCCGTCTACCACTTTTTAACATTCTTTGGGCCAAGTACTCATTTGGAGGAATTGTCCCCTCTCCCGTTAGATATATTCAAATAGGATTTTGAATCACATTTTCCATCCTTTCTTTTGCCAAGGGTTAGGTAAACAATCTCATCTGTCTTCTTGAACTTAGTGATTCAAAGACTGAAAATGAAAAGGTCACTCATCATTTCTAGTGGAGACATCAGGACAAGATCATTTAGTAATTCTTGCTGCTGAGATCTTCTAGAGGTGCCAGGACCTATCTTTTTTTAAAAAATCCTGTGCCTTATATACTTCCCAGGGAATTCCCTTCACTCAGGCTAACCAGAGACTTGTTTTGTTGTTTGACACAAATATCCCTGATTGATACAGCTCTCTGAGCCCTCTTTCTCTGAACCATGAGCTCAGGGACAATGAACTCAAGGACATGATTGCAAAAGGATGACATACTTCTTATTCTAAGGACCTCACTCCTACCCTAAACCCTGCCCTCATATCCCAACCCCAAGGCCAACCCTAGGAAGATCGGAACATTCCAGTGTTTCTGATGTTTCATGTGGAGTTTGCTGGAACATCAGTGGAGCCTGGTTTGCCTTCCCTTTGTGAATGGTGATGCTGAGAACTTCCATCTCTTCCCATTCATCTCAGAAATTGGTTTCCTTACCTCCCATTCATTTCTAGCCAGCCATGTTTCTCTGAATTCACTCACTAGACTTAATTGTGCTTGTCCGCAAAGCTTGGGTTATACTTGTTCACTCAAATAAATCTATCATTGGTTGAATTCCTACCAGTACAATGTAATGAACTGAAAAATTTTAGGCCAATGATGCTATTTGGCATCATTTCCCAGTGAAGCAGAGGACAAAACTATTCATCAATGCCACAAATCCAAATGAGAGCAAATTCCATTAGCCTTTATCCATAAATATGTTCGCCAGAAATAGGCCATTTTTTCAGTATATACACATTATAAATTACATTAACTCTATGTTTTAAACACTAATGTCATCTGCCTTGAATCCCAGGGTGAGGTGAAGATATTTCCTGACCAGAATGTCTACTGTAGTTATAGGTTGGAAATGCTAGGATGGAAAATTCTCTTGATGAGTAGACCAAGTATCCACATTTTTGCCCAGGTTGAAGGTCAAATTTTTGATCTTCCTGCCTCAGCCCTGCAGAATGCTTGGATGATAGGCATGTGCCACCACGCCCAGCTACTATCAGAGTTTTTGTATACATTTTATCTTAGTCTTTACAATAGTTCTATGAATAATTTCTGTTCTGTTTTGTAGCTGAGAAACCAGAGAAATTACACACCCAGCTCAAGCTCAGAGAGAGTGGAAGGTGGGATGAAAAGTCAAACACAGGGTGACTAATTTTATGCTCCCACTCTCTCTAAGAAGAAAGGGACTGGATGTTTTCACACTGAAGTTTGCTTACAGTAGGGGACTGAAAATCAGACTTGGGCTTTCTATACTCCAGTAAAATCAACTGTGAAGTATAATAAAACATTTAAAATTTTCCAAAATGGGAGAAAATGTTTTGGAGTGAGTTGAGTGGGCTTTGTGATAGGTGGTCTCCAAAGATGGCCACTTGTATTAATCAGCTTTCCAACACTGTGACATAAGCCCCTGAGAAAATCATCTTAAAAGGAGGGAAAATTTTATTTTGGCTCAAGGTTTCAGTCCATAACTGCCCGGCCCCATTGCTTTGGATCTGTGGCAAGATAGTACAACATGGCCAGAGGGTGTGGTGGAGGAAACTGCTCACCTCATGGTGGCCAGGAAGCAACATGAGAGAAGGAAGGAACTGAGTCACAATATCTCCTCCAAGAGGACATCCCCAAGGACCTAACTTTTTTCACTAGGCCACTCTTCCCTTCTTCCCTTCCAAGAGCGCCATGGGCTGGGGACTCAGCCTTTAGTACATGGGCCTTTGGCAACATTCCAAGTTCAAACTCTAACACCCCTCAATCAACTATACATTCCAGCTTTCATGCTCTTATGCAGTCTCATTCCATTAAAATCTAGGCTGGCATTATAATTGAATTTTAACTTGTAAACATAATGCCTGTGTAAACTTCTGAGGCTATTTCATGTTCTACTTTGGTATCTTGAAATGCTCTCTCTGAGGAAGCCAGGTATGATGGAAGAAGTTTGGCCACCCTGAGATGCCATACTGAGAAGAAGCCAAACCAGCCACGTAGTGAGTCTGCATGGCGAGAATTCTCCAGCTAGCCTTGAGCTCTTCTACTGAGCCCAGCTGAGGCGCCAGACTGTATGGTTGAGCTTTCAGGTGACTCTGGCTGCAGCTGCCATCTGACTGTGGTTGTACGAGAAACCTCAAGTGAGAACTGCCCAGCTAAGCCCCATCAGCCTTCAAACCATGAGAGATCATACTACTTGTAGTTTCAAGCCAGTTAGTTTGGGCATTATTTGTTAAATAGCAATGGATACCTGAGACAGGTGCTGGAGGGAAGATGGCTTTATAGATGTTGAGATTTTACTTTGTGTACTGTTTTCTTTGCATATATCTTTTTTTTTTTTGGTTCCGGGAATTGAACTCGGGTCCTTGTGCTTGCGCAGCAGGTGGCAAAACCACTGAGCTAAAGCCGCAGCCCTCTATGCATATATCTTTTTCGTTTGTTTGTTTGCTTGTTTTGTTTTGGAGACAGGGTCTTGCTATGTAGTAGTTCAGGCTGGCCTTGAACTCACTATGTAGCCCCAGCTGGCCTTGAACTTGCAGTGATCCTCCTGTCTCAGCCTCCAGAGTGCTGGGATTACAGGTGTGTGCCACCATGCTTGGCTTCTTTGCATATATCATAGTGTGAAAATTTCCATAGCATGTTGACAGATCTTTCTACCATATCACTCTCCTATAGTGATAAAGAAATCCTATAATTCCCTATAATTTAATAAAAACTCCTTTGCCAGAGACCCCTGTAGTCAGGTTCCAGTACCCACCTGCCCAGTGTCCGACGCAGGCCTGAGGAAAATAGTACACTAAGAGACAGAACTAAGAGAGAGAAAGTGGGGCCCCAGGACAACCAATGCCAGTGCAACCGACAAAGGCCCTGGCCAGTCCCAGGCACTGACTTCCACCGGCAATCAATTTGGATCAAGGTGACATGTGGTTTCTATGGAAATTAACGTAAATAAGGCTCAGGAAGGACAAGACAAAGCATTCTCAAATTAGGAACAGAATAGACAAAATATAGGATTCTAATTAGAACATTGTCTTTCTAGTCTGAAGGTTTTAGTTGTGGAAATGGAATTTGGGTGCGAGTTACTCTGACCTCAGCACGTAGGCTTGGGCCTGGCTCACTGCTATAAAGGAGCCAAGCGTGGGGTTAACTCTTCACAGCCTGCTCTGGGCATAATCAGCGTTACAGTCCTCTGCATCCCTTTCTCAGCCAAATCTCCTCCTCCAAAACAAACTTCTAGTATTTCTCTCTCAGAATGACTTTCGTTTCCTTGTGATGTAGAATAGCCGCAGAGAAACAGAATCGGAGAGACTGGAGTTGAAAAGAAAAGACTTTTCAAAAGGGGTTAAATCCCCTGTGTGACAGAAAGGTGGACTGGATCCTGGGGAGTGGGATGAGAGCGATAAAAAGCGATTGGTTATGAACTGAATCTCTCCAAGGTTGAGAAACTTGAATAAAACTGGAATTGCTTCCTATACCTTTTTCCCCTGTGGATTCTGTGTCTCTGTAACTGTGACACTTCTCTGGAACTGGACCCCGTGGGGTGTGGCTTCCATTAAGGTCACATGTGTATCACCGCACTTAATGCTTTCAACAATGTCACGAGGCATGTAGTATTACCCTTGTTTTATAATTTCTGCCTAAATTCAGAAATTGAGGCTAATAGAGATTAAGTAACTTATGTAAAGTCGTATGCTAGTGGTAGGGTTTAGATCTAAAATGTTCCCTGAAAGTCTCAGGTTCGAGATGGGGTGTGGTTGGAAGGTGGGTGTTACTGGGGGCGTGACCTGGAAGAGTATAGTCTTGTCCTGAGCTCCCCCTCCTCTCTCTGCTTCCTGGCTGCCATGGGTCCATCACCTTTTCCTCTGCCAGGCCCCTCTGCCAGACTGATTTTTACCTCGGAGCCAGCCAACCCTGGACTGAAACTGTGAGCCAAAATAAACCTCTCCTCCTTTAAGTTGTGGGTGTCAGGTATTGTGTCCCAGTGATGGGGAAGTGACTCAGGCAGCTAGTAAGCAGTAAAACCATCATTTTCATCCAGGCCTGTTGGCTCCAAAGTCCACTTCTACTTCATAATTCTACTTCATAATTCCAGGGTCAGTTCCCTGTTGCTGTCTTCCCTTCATAATGTCCGTTCTTCTGCTACAAAAGCTTCTTTGTCTCCCACCAGGGAGGTGTCATTGGGGGTCAAGAAAGGGTGTGAATGTGGGACAGAGGTGGCAGTGAATATTTACTTATGTAAGATTTTACACATATAGCTGGATATCTTAAAAGTCAGAGGCAGTCTATACTTTCACTATACAGTATTTTGTTCATGCATCCTGCCCTGAATTTTCTAACAGTTTCTAAAAGCAGGTTTTTTAAAATGGCACATATGAATGCCAGATAATGCACTTCTTAAAAGTCTGTTATGCGTTCTTTATCATATTCAATTCTGTTGTGATCTATTGAGTTTTAAAGCTGCTAATTTGATGCAATCTACAAAGAAGATAACGTCCTAGGGCTATCTTGGAATGAGACTTTTAACAATAAAAGCTGCTGCTTCTGTTGATTATAAACTCAGATAGAAAATACTTGGCAATAAAAGCCTGGGTTCTGATTCTTTCTCTTTTTGATACCAGCAGTCAGTTGCTAACCTTTCCCCATCAACTCCAGATCTATCTCTGTTTAAAAAGGCACAAAACTCTTTAGCATTCTCCTGGCATATTTGTGTCATAATGCAGGTATGCTTTGGGGGAAAAGAAATGAGAAATGCTATTCTGCCATGATGATAAAAATATTCATGCTGAATTTCCATGAACAATATATATACATATATCTTTACTTCTTACTGATAGTATGCATTTCCTATCTTAAATATAAAATTATGGTACCTGAAATTTACTCTTTAAAAAATAGCTTGTGCACAAAATCAGATCCAGGCTATACAGAAATACATACCCAGTGTGCTCTCACAATAACCCTTTTGTACTTTTCACCTCCAGCAGAGCAAAGCCAGGGGGTTGCAGGGAATTTCCAAGCAGCCAATTTGACTAAGTAACTGTTGGGATTTTCTAATTAAGGATCTGGGAGAGACACTAAAATGAGAACTGGCAGTTATCTGTGAATTTTAACTATCCACGTTTTCACATACCCTATCTTGAAATGGTTTTTTTAAAAAAAAATCAGCATTAAAAAAATGAAGAAAGGCAGTAAAAGGGTAGGCCATATGGGAGCATTGCTTGATCTGGTTTGAACCGTGGATCTATCATTTGTTAGATGAAGGACTTTGGGCAATTTCCTTAATGTTGCTGAGGTTCTGTTTCCTGCCTGTAAACTGGAGGTGATAACGATGTCTTCCACCTGTGGTGGTCTGAGGGTTCCAGGGATCCAGTGGGTGACACTGGCACTGGTGCAGAGCAGGACGCCAGGAATTCACAGCTTCCTTCCTCTATAACATCAGAGGTAGAAAAGAAGATAAGGATGTTAATTCTACCCTGAAGTCTTAAGGACAGTATCTGAGGAGATAGAAGAAAAGCAAACTCAGTTTCTACCCTCACAACAAAGATCGCTCTGTGGAGCTTCTACCCACCAGCAAGCAATCCTCCCCAACAGCTGGGTGTCCTCAAGTGGAATTCAATTCTGACACTACCTGGAGATAGAGCCCCACCCCACAGGTTGAGGACTCAGTCTCCTCTGCTACCCCTCACCCCCACTTTAGGTGCCAGCCACCAGCCCCAGGTTGTTTAATCTGTGTTTTGAACTGACTGGCTATAAACCGGGGTTCCCACACACTCTCCTCAGGTTTGACTTGCTGTGTGGCTCACAGGACCCATGAGGCACGTGTTTATCGGTTTACTGTAAAGACTATTATGGAGGATACCAATGGAGAGAAGCATAGGGTGAGATATGCCAAGAGCTTCGGGCCCTCTGTACGTACACCACCCTCCAGGAGCTGCCACATCTGGCTACCTGGAAACTGAAGCCTCCATAGAAACTTATGGAGACCTCATAGCATTGGCACAATAGAAGCAGGAACAACCATGCAGAAATGTGATTGGACAAAAGACTATGAAGTAATGGTAATAGATGGAGAGGGGAACCCACCTACAAGCCAGCTAATATACAGCTGTAGTTTACATGAATAGAAACCAAAATATGTACATCATAATATCACAGTATCTACACTTTCAATGCAGTGTCTAACTCCAGGATTCAGTCAGGACTCCCTGATTTTTCTAGATATCAGCCAGTTCAGGAAAGAAAACAGAAACAGATTTAACTCCAAGCTACTTGTAGAACTGCTGTAGATAATAAGGCACAATCAGTAATTTTTAAATATTTTGAGCAATTTTTCCACATTATTTATCATTATGTAAAGAAAAATGCTTATAGGGTATGAAATTTCTTATGAAATAGTCCTTTAAGGGCTGTAAAATGATTGCAATCATTGTCCAGTGACATTTGACACAGGCCCGTGACCTTCTGAGAAAAGTTCCCTTAGAAAGAGGAAATGACTTGGAAGGAAACATAAACTTTGTGGAAGTTATACTGTTTGCTAGACACTTGTTCTTTGCTTTGACCCTGGGATGGGAGGAAAGACAGCTTTAATTCTACTTATGTATTTTAAGGAAGATTTTCAATCATTTTGTTGAGTTGGGTAGTTGTGTTGGAGCTGACTGGCTGTGGTCTGGCTTTAGAAAGACAGTGAGGTAGAGAGGGGCTTGGAGCTAAGAAAATTGAATTTCCAACAAGTTTTATCACCAATGAACTGTGTGGCCTCAGATAAGTCACTGAGCCACTCTGAACCCGTTTATTCAACTGTAAAATACAGAAAGTAATTCAACTTCTTGAGGGAATTTTATACAGTTTTAGACACATAAATATATAAAATATAGTATCTGGCACATAACAGGCCCTCATAAGTGTTTAGGAGTATGTCACATAGTTACTCATAAATATTACTCATGAAATAAAAAAAAAAGATAAATTATTCTAATGCTAATCCTCCCACATTACGGATGATTACTTTGAATTCAGGATTAGATTTTAAACATCTTTTAGAACATAAGCAGAGCAGATAAATTAACATTCACATGCCTCAAGAATCTTCAAGTTTCTCTTTCCTAATTTCTGGTATAAAATTTGTAATAAAGTATACATTCTTGTATGCTGCCTTTTCTTTAGGTTTTATTTACTTCTGGTGAACAAACACATCCATAGCATTGTCTACAATATTGGTAATTAGAGCTGTTGGGAGGTAGAACAATAAAAATGAAATATAAACTCGAGTGATCAGAGGGAAGCCAGAGCAAGGAGCTGATAGAAGGAAGCTTCTAGAAGCAGCTTAGGCAATTCATGAGGCTACAGTGTGATTAAATGGTCATTTGGCTTGAAACTAGTAGGCGTTAACCAAAAAGGAATGATGGCATAGTTATCTCACCCTTTTGCTAAATCAAAATTGGAGAAATCATCTAGGGCATTTTGCTGGTCTCAGGAGGATACAATTATTTCTTAATTACTTAACTAGAAAACTCATGGGGATCAGCAGAACTCCTAGGAAACATTAGAGAGAGTTTATGTGTGAACTGCAACCTCTGGTGACCAAAGCTCCAGATGATTCTGTGCCTTGACATTGATTCTCAGGCTTGGAGGTCGCAGCTTCTGTCTGTCCCCTGTCCCTTCTTACTCCTCCACTTGAGACTATGCTACCTTTCTCACAGGGCTCTAAATATGTCAGTCTCGCCCAGACACATTTAGGGTGCTCACACCCCAGGAAATGAGGTCCAGACTCCTTCAAACAATGCCCGAGGCCTTCTACGGTCTGATTTCATCTCTTTGTTGCAGCCCAGATTCCTTAACTTTGTTCATCGATTCAACAAACATTTAAAAAGTGTCATGATGGAGGATGAGCAAGACACAGCCTCTGCTCACAGGCAGCTCAGCGTGTGGTGAAGGGTTGGACACATTAAAAAGAAAAGAAAAGAAATAGCTTACTGAATAACACCCTATGAGATTTGTCAGCTAAACATCGATGAATATGTAACAAGTAGCTGTGAATGGAACACACAGGGCTCACAGAGGAGGGAATGTTTAACTTTCCGGAGCGGCTAGAGAATTCCAGGCCGGGCCAGAGTCCAGTGGCGGAGGTCAGAGCACACATGATCTTGCGGGAATGGCGCACAGAACATAGCTTTAACGTCACACAGGCCAGAGTCTGAAGGCAATACCTCTTCCCGAGCCTCAGGCCCAGCACACACCTCCCCTCTCCCTTTACCTGGGTTCATCCTCAGCCCTCACTTGGAGCTCACTTCTTTAGAGGCCTGTCTGTTACTTCAGACTAGGTCAGTGCCCAGCTATTTGCCCCCTAATGTCTTGAGCCTTTCCCTTGGAAAACAAGTCAAGCGTCTGTCTCTCCTCCCTCTGCCCCACCTGCCAAATTTAAGTGCACTGAAAGCAGAATTGTATCTGACCTGTTCACATTAGATCCCCAGTGACCAGTGTCATGCTGGGCATGCAGTAAATGACCATTTAAATGGTCATTAAATGACCTGAATAATCATGGTCATTTTTTCCTTTGTCAGAGTTTGTTCATATTACTCTTAAACATTAGGCAAAACATTCCAGAATTCAGAATGTATTCTCTAGTTTCACTGAGGTTGTTTTTCACCTTGCCTAATTGACAACAGCTAGCATAGGAGTCCTGCATTCCTGCCACAATGTATGCATGCATATGCACATGTGCAAACACATACACACACACACACACACACACACACAGCAGCTCACATACTTATATTCCTCTATTCATTTTTATACTTGCATGCAGAAACCAATATTTGTATCTGTTGGGGGGTGGTGCTGACCTGGTTAGGAAATCCTACTCTGGTGGATTCTTGCATATTTACTATATAAATTCAGCAATGCATGAGCAGACTTAATACACAGAAACATTCAGCAATGCCTTGGTCCTCCCCGGTAAAAGTAATGCAATTAAATGTTAAATATAGAAAATAATTGTGAATATCAAGTCACTTGATACCTTTTAGTTCATGTAGACTCATGGTTCAGGTATTACTCATGTGTTTGTCTTAGCAGGCTCCAAGGCAAAAACATCATGGCGGAAAGGCCTGGGCAGAGGACATAAGAAACCCTAGCCAAGCTGCTCACATCACGGTGGGCAGGAAGGAGAGCCAAAGGGAGGAACCAGGGAGGGAGATCTACCCTCCCCCAATCATCCACCTTGTCTGGACCTCCCCACCCCCCCCACCAGCACCCTCAGCTGCAGAACTGACTCACCAGTGGATAATTCACCTTCCACAAGCCATGCCTGTGAGCACATGATGCCTTTAGGGAACACCCTCGATCTAAACCATAACAGTATATCTCCTAAGAAATACAGGTGCTGGGTGTTAGAAGCAGAAGTGCACAGAAGTAGTGAGTGAGGCTCTCAAAAAAGATAAGCAAGGGGGCTGTGGGTGGAGCCCAGACAGGGTGCACCACAGTGCTGCCAGACTCTTGCAATCTCTTTTAGCCAGGACTTGTCCCCTGAGCTTCAGACCTAAATATCTATATCAGTTAGCAATTGCCGAAGTTGCTGTGTAACATGCAACCTCAATAGCATATGATAGGAAACTACCGTTTTTGCTCACAGCCTGTGGGGCAGTTGTCTGCTCTGCTGGTCTGAAGTGGGCTTGGTGAGGCTCACTCACGCATCTGGATGCCTTTGGGTTTGCTGGGTGGCCTGGCAGATCTTGGCTCTGCTGTCCCAAATAAACATCAGGGGTCTCAGCTGGGACACCTGGGCTGACTGCATTCTGTTCTGTAGGTCTCATCCTCCAGCGGGCCAGCCCAGCTCTGATCTCCTGGCAGAGGCAAAGGAGTAAGAGAGAAGGGAAAACGGGAAGCACAATGGACTTTTTGAGACTTACACCCAAACCTAAAAATGTTACTATTGCAACATTCTATTGGCAATGAAAGTCACAGGCTAATTCCAAGGGTGGAGGAATAGACTTCACCTCTGACAGAGGAGTTATAATGTCTGTTTTTGTACTCAACATACTGCAGTGTCTATAGGCACTTGGATTTGTAGTGCTGGTTGAACAGAATTCAATTGCTAAAGAGGATGCACAGGACCCAAATAATCTACCACTTATTGAAAAAAAGGACACAGTACAGGAGCAGCAGTGATGTAAAGACTGTCTCAGAGCAAGGGGCCTGGGGAAGCCAGGCGCAAGCTGCAGTGATCGCCCTCTGTACGGGTTGTGAGGGACATGCTTTGTCTCTCAGATCAGGAACACTGACATGAGCTTGGCGCACCTCACAGCCAAGGGGCCCCACTTGCAGTCTTGGCTAGGGTTTCTTATATCCAACAGGCATTACATGGGCATCTAGTTCTTATTCTCTCTCTCTCTCTGGTTTCACCAAGATCAGGTACATATCATGAACCTCACCATTATTAACAATGCTGACAAGCCGGTGCAAACATCCAGAAGTCCACTGACCCAAGGGGCTGAAGCAACACTATTCATCAGTGTGTTCTGTGTCTTAACAGGGGAAAGTGTTGTGCAGGTATATTTCTCATTTCATTAAAAGACTTCGGGCTAAGGGTGCAGCTCAATGATAGAGAGCTTGCCTGGCATGCATGGAATGCATGGAGCCTTCGGCTTGATCCCCAGCACCACAACAAAAACAAAACCCAAACCCCAAAAGTTCAGGCCAATTACAGACATGTGAGAATTAATTATGTACAGCACAGTATTTCAAATGTAGTAAGTCCAGAACTGAGCTCTTGATATTGGCTCCTACAGTTTTCTTCATCTTGATAATGGCAATTCCATTCTCTTTTCTCAAACCAGACACCATAGTGTCATCTGTGACCTCTCTCTGTATCTCACAAATCCATCAGCAGATCCTGTCAGTACCACCTGCACAAAATACTCAGAATTGCACTGCATCTTGCCTTCCTCACTCACCCACTCCGATCCGAGACACATTCATCTCTCAGCTGGTGTTACAGTTGGAATGGATGTATGAACCCAAACTTCATACATAGGAACTTAAACCCCAAAGTGATGCTATAAGAAAGGGGACCCCTTGAAGGCGATTAGGTCACAAAGGCTCCACTTTTGTGCATGTAGTAAATGCTCTTATAAAAGAGCTAGCCCTTTTGCCATCTACCTTCTGCTGTACAGAAACACAGTGATAATGCTATCTATGAGAAATAGGCCTTCCCAGGTACTGCATCTGCTGGCGGCTTGCTTTTGGATTTCCCAGTCTGCAGAACTAGAAGACCTAGTCCTAGGTATTTTATAGCAGCATAACTGGACTGAGATACCTGAATGTTTCAACAGTTTCCTAACTGACCTCTCTGCTTTGCCCTTCTCTTCAGACTCCTCTCAACATGACAATCACAATGATCCATGAAAAATGAAGGTCATATTCTGTCCCTTCTCTGCTTGACTAGCTCGTGTGACTCCTCACCTTACTCAGAAGAAAAGCTACAGGCTCTATCAAGATCAGGGTCCACCTCATGTCTCTGTCTCCATCACCAACCACTCTCGCCTCTCTTTTCTCCACTGCAGACATACAGTTCCCCAGTCCTCTGACACACAGACTCAGTCCTTCCTCTGGGTCTCTGCTGTTCCTTCTGTCTGTGGTGCTGTTCCCTAGCTAACTCCTAACTTTCTCCAGTGAGAACTTTCTCCATTTTTACATAAAATTTAAACTTCCTCCTAAAATTTCACAGTCTTTGTCCGGTCTAGTTATTTTTCTTTAGTCCTTATTATCCAACATAGTGTACATTTACTTGTTTATCTTTTTCATAGGCTATCTTTCTTCTAGAACATGAATTCCATGAGAGTATAGAATGTTGTTTTATTTACCGTTGTATCCCCAGTCCCTAAACAGGACTTGGTACATAGAAATTGCTCAATAAATATTTTGGGAATGATTGCAACAGACTGGAACAGAAATGTCACTTATATATTGGATTGTAAATTCTTTTAAGGCAGGAGGTGTCAAATAGTGTAGTATTTCACATTATCTGTAGCTCTGGTTTTATAGGTTTTCAGGAAACATTTATTGAAGGAGCTAAGTTGAAAAATGCTTATTTTAAATAAGAAATTGTGCTAGTTTTAATGCTTGGAAGTGTAGATAATTTTTGAAAATAATGTAAATGTTTAAGATTTTATTAGAAAATAATTTTGATACTTGATTAAAACTAAGGCATTGAATATACAACACACCATTATTTTATGTTCTATGGAAACAAAAATGTTGCCAGTTCAATTAAGATACAATGCTTTTCTTTCACTTGGATTTTTACTTTATTCTCACTGAAATAGCTTTTTAAGACAATTAGCAAAGATCTTATTGTGTTTGTATACACATATAAAAAGGAAAATATAATTTAAACAAGTTTGCAAGCATTCCTAAAACTTCTTCACATTCAGAGTCCAATTCTTCAGAATCATTTTTTGATATTGAGTCATAAGTGTCTATGCTTTTAAATCAAGAATATTCTGAAAAGAATGGTCCTCTCTTGTCTCAGGAATTATTTTCCAGGTCTTTGGCATCAGTGTGGCACTTTTGATGTAAAAGTGAAGGCAGTGACAGCTACATAATGATGGCTGCCCAGCCTCAGTGACTGGGAGGGATGTTGATTCCAGTGATATTAAAATATGAAAAACAGGGTCAGGGATTTAGCTCAGTGGTTTTGCTGCCTGCTGTGCAAGCGCAAGGACCCTACTTCGATCCCAGGTACAAAAAAGAAAAACATTTGCATCCTAGAATCAATGAAATGAGGATGCACAATGAGATATCCATTTCCAAAGGCCACAATGGTCTTTTTTTATATTTTAACTAATTCTAATTTCTTTCTTCTTTTTTCTCTTATAACATAGCTCAATTATATTAACCAGGGTAATTCATCTGTGATACATGCAGTCAAGAAAGCCTTTCATTAAAATTTATCCTGGTTATTTGCACAACAATGATCATCAGTCATGAAAATGAACTGCAGGACCAGTCACAACATTATTAAAGGTTGGTAATGATTTAAATACAACCAATAAGAGAGAAGTAATCCTTTAAATTTTGATCACTGCAGTTCAAGAGTTTTAGATTACAATATCCTTTTCATTATCTCTTGAACTAGTAACTAGTTACTAAACTGACTATAATCATTAAATATATTTAAAGACCATTTTAAAACTTAATTTTTTATTGCAATAATATCCATAGAACATGAAAGTCACCGTAAAAATACACACATAAAAGTTACAGTCAATGGCATTTAGAACATCCAGTGTTACACAAGCAGCATGACTATCTAGTTCTAAAATATTATTATTGTCCCCAAAGGAAACCTGTATGCATTAGGCAGTGTCTTTCCCTGCTTCTTCCTTCCATTTTCTTACAACCACTAATGTTTCTGTCTCTGTGGACTTACCTGTTCTGAATATATCCTGTAAATAAAATCATACAGTATTCGACCTTTTGTGTCTGGCCCTAAAAAAAGCCCTCGAGGGCCAGGGATTTAGCTCAGTGGTTTCACCGCCTGCTGCGCAAGCGCAAGGACCCGAGTTTGATCCTGGTACCAAAAAAAACCCCAAAGAAGCCCTTGCTTTAGCCCCACCATACCTCACCCAACCTGTCAGCCTTTATACAGTAGAATACAGGGGACGTGCAGTAGGGGTTTTGGGACTAGGTCCCAGCCTACTCTGATCGCATTTCTGTTCAAACAACTTGACCCCACTGTCACAGGCTGGCTGCCATGCCTATGGGCAGCTGCCAATGCAGCCCAGCTTCTCCTAGGGACATTTAAAATTGCTAGACAAGCTCCACTCACTTTGTACTCTTCCCACAACCTTCAGGGACTCATGTCTTCACCTCTTGCCTTACTCAACTCTATGCACTTTTCATGGAAACTCTCATGGTTACAACTGCCTTGGGCCCCAATTTTAATCCAGCCACTCACTTTATCAACTCACCACTCCTTCCCACCAGGGACCCTTCCAGCCCCTGACAGGTGCTGCCCTGGCAGGCACCCTGAGCATCTGGGAAACAGAAAACCAAAAAGTCACCCACCTTTTTAACATTCACAACCAATTCTGCTTACCTAGCTAAGGTGTCTTTTTCCTTTGTGAGACTTCCACCTACTCATGCCTACCCACTAACTGGACTGGCACCTGTATGTTAACAAACCTTAGCCCAAACATAGATAGTGCCCCAGGAAACCAGAGCCTGCCTGTTGCTGTTAAAACCCAGGTCCAACAGCATAGAGCCATACATTTAATACCCCTGCTCATTGGTCTAGGAATCACTGCTGCTGCAGGGACCAGCATAGCAGGTCTAACTATTTCCCTGACCCACTATTGCTCCCTCTCCCAAGATCTTTCTGACAGCCTCAAAGAAATAGCTGATTTCATTCTCACCTTATAGAACCAGATAGACTCCCTGACAGCAGCAGCTTTACAGAATTGATGAGGCTTAGATATAACTTCGGAGAGAGGTGTATTATGCATGTTTCTAGGGGAAGAATGTTGTTTTTATTCCATTCAGTTATGCCTAGTACAGGATACAGCTAAGAGACTAACAGAAAAGGCCTCAGAAATTAGACAGTGCCTATCTGACCCATGGGCTAATATTTGGGGCTGGGCTACATGGCTTCTTTCATTTACTGGACCTCTTGTCTGTATCATTGTCCTCCTCCTCTTTGGACCATGCCTCCTCAGACCTCTTTCACAATTTTTACAGGAGTGTATATAAGTGATCACCAATAGACAGATGCTGGCTCGGGCCATTCCTCGAGCTCTCATTTCCCAAGAGTTTTCTCCCTTCCAGGCTGTCCACACTAACCATTTGTCACGCACTAAGCAGCCATGAAAATCTCTGCCCACTTTCCTGCCCCCCCCCCCATGTAACAACAAAAAGATGGGAATGTCTTGCCTGGCCTGAATGAGACCCTTGCGGAGTAAAAAGGCCACTCTCAGCAAACAACAGGCTATTCTCAGGAAACAAGACAAATGGCCGGGAAGAAAATTTAGGACAGAGTATACAATCTCCTTGGCACCGAGAAGTCCAGTGATTGCACACCTGTGCGGAGCATCCTTGGACCCTCAGTCATAAATATTCCTTATGGTCATAGCCCCTTTCCAAAAACCTATGTAAATGTAGTTTTCTTTCCCAGCTAGCTGCTGAAATCTGCCCCTGATTTCAGTCTCTGTTCACTGGAATAAACCTTTTCTCACAAAGCCTGTCCCAAGTGGTCCCACATGCGTCGTGTATAACAGGTTTTAGGATTGTGGGAAACCCATGTTCTAGCAGAGCAGTGGCGTGATGGCAGCAGAGCAGTGGCTTGCTGTCCACCCTTGGACGTTACAGTGTGGCTTAGTGTGGCATGGTGTACAACCTCCCCAAGATGTTACAAGTTCAGTGTCCTGTACTTCCCTGTCCTCTCAGGACCTGGTTATTCTAGAGCTACATGAGCTTGACCTCACAGCTAGATTTAAGATCCATTTCTCTCACTCCCCCCATGGTGTATATTATTGACCATTCACATTATCTGAGGCCTTTATTTTCCTATTTTCTCTCCTTGGATACAAAGCCTCTCCACCCCTACCCAATAATTCTTCTCAACACCCCCATCTCATTAATATGGCAACTAGTAGGGAAAATCAAGGGAGTTAATGAGTGCTTTAAACTTCCCCCAGCCCCTGGTACTCTCTAAAGAGACTTTCCCAAGCTCAACTTTGGTACAAAAAATTGATTTTCCTTTCTGGATTCCTGATGTCCTGGTCCCCCATCCTACCACTTCTTGTTAGGAAAACCCAGCCGAGTTTCAATCAAGCAGATTGGACATCTTAACCAGAATTTCTGCAGTTCTGGTGTGGCAAAAAGGACATTGCATTAGATGGCAGAAAATCTGGTTCTAGATACTATCTATCATCCACAACCTTCATGATTTTCGGCATTTCTTACTGAGTTCCTATCATGGGCAAAGAACTGAACTCCAGTGGACAAGATAGCTCACTTGCCCTGCCTAGAGATCAAATCTTATGTAACACAGACAGGAGAACATCTTATTTGCCCTGGAACTGATACTTTTGGATCTCTGTTCCGACTTAAAATAACTCTGTAATTATGAATTTGCGAGACTGTCTAGGTCAGTGGGTCAATGGTTCCTAGAATACAAATAAGTACACCTTTGCAAAATATTTGGGAGAGGACATAGGGTATTAATATTTCTGTTTTAAATGATATCATCATTTAATGTTTCCCAAATCTAGGAGAATAAAACTCACAGTGAAAGGCAATCCTTTAAATGCATTTTTACTTTGAATATTGGCCTTATTTTTCTAATTTCTAGGGAAACACTAGCTTAGAGGAGTGAGAGATCCAAAGAAGTGGAAACTTCACCTCCCACCCACATCTAAACAGTATGACATTTTTACGGTTTATCATCTCTCTGTCTCCCCAGATACAAATTTAGTTACTTGGAAACTCAAAGTTATCACAGATGCAATTGAGGAAAGCATTTTCCGAGTGTAGCTGGCATCTGCTGCCACTAGAGGGCAGAGCACAGCAGCCTGAGGTCAAATAGGCTGCGCGGCTCCAGCCTCCTTGCTGCTTTCCTCCCGCGTGCCTCCAAGCCGCGCTGCAGCTCATATCAGTTGCTAAAGGACCCAGAATCTGTCGCAAGCTCTGCAGCACCTGACGGCTCTTCACTTGAGCAGGTGGGGACAGTCTACCTTATTTAAAAGGCAAATATAGGGAGGGCACTTTGTCTTCTTGAAGACACTGAGCTACATGACAAGCCCAAGAGATGTTTTCCTCTTTGTAATTAAATTTTGTAACGTGGATTCATCACTGGCGTGAAAAGATTTATTAAGTCCTTCAGGAGCACAGTGCCCTTTTGAACAGGTCTGTTCTACAGACACTGGCCCAGTCAAGGTTGGGTGACTTATCTAAAATGCCAGGGAAAATTCTCCAGCTATCGGTCAATTTCTTTGGGGACAGCAAGATGACATGATTCTTTCCCTTTGTCTGAAAAAAGACAGGCGTGATATTAACTTTGGCATTTTCCTAGCATTCTGACACACATATCCTCACTTTTATTCTCAACCCTGTGGGGAATTATGATGATTATTATCCTTATTTTATTGTTATTTAAAAATTCAATTCCAGATTTTTCCTTCAATTTTTAACAATTCTAAATTTCCAAAGTCAAATTGATGTTAAAAACCCCCCACTAAATACTACTAAAGAGCTTAGCTCGAGAGACAGCATTGCCAGCTGCCCCCTTCCCACACTAACCACCGGATCTCTCCACTACTTGTGTTTTCAGGATTTCTTGGGGTCACCTACATAACTCTAAGTGATGCACTTGTGATATTGTTTCTTGGCTTGTCAAGACAAGATACTAACTATTGAGCTTCTCTTATGATAGATGAAGATTTAGCTTTTTTGAGGAAGTCTTTATGGTCTTTGTTTTTAAAAAATGAGAAAACCAAAGATCCCGAAGTACAATGGACTTGCCTAAGGTCACATAATGAATGACCATAGGGTGGAAATTAGGACCCAGGTCCCCTAACTCGAGAAACCTTGTCATTTCCACTACTTTGTTGTGGAAAATGCTAGAAATAATGCTGATCACCCTCCAGGGCTACTGAGAATCAGTGATCAGGCACCAAGAGAGATGTGATAAGGACTTTAACCATAGAGTTGCCAGATAAAATACAGGATGCCCTGTTAAATTTGGAAAGAACAAACACTTTTTGTTAGTACAAATGTATCCAAAATATCACATGGGACTGACATACTTTTATTTGCTAAATCTGGCAGTTGTAGGAGAAAAAAGATTTCTTCCTTTGCCATCCCTGGGTTCATGGCTGAGACTCCCGTAACAAGAGATGAATCAACAAGAGAAGAGCATAACAAATTCATTTGACTTAAGTTTTATGTGACCTGGGAGACCGGAAATGAATATCCAAAGAAACAGGGAAAACTGTGTGTTTTATGGATAGTTACTCGGAAGAAGCATGATTGATCAAAAGGGTCTGATGTAATGGTAACAACCAGGGAGAGCTTAGCAAGGCCTGTGTGTGCAGATTCTTTTGTGTCCCTGTGTCTTTAGAGATAAGGATGCTTCTTTCCTTGGTATGAAGAAGGTGTCTATCACACAAGGGGCTTATGACCTGCTTTAGGGGAGAAAAGGAGAGAGGGAGGTGAGGGAAACTCTCCTGCTTCTTCTGTTTTTCTAAACACCATGGTGCCATATTGTGGGGTAACGTGTTCTAAATCCCATCAGAGTCCTACCTTAAAGCTGTGGACCTCAGCCTCTACTTATGCTCGTTTAAAAACTCTAGAACTGGGCTAGGGATTTAGCTCAGTGGTTCCGTTACCTGCCTCGCAAGCGCAAGGTCCCGAGTTCAATCTTTGGTACCAAAGAAACAAACAAAACAAAACAAAACAAAACAAAACAACAACAACAAAAAACTTACTATAAAAACTCTAGAACTAAAGATAGAGTATAGGTCTGTGATTAACTTATGACCGAGAACTTTTTCTGAGGAAGACATATTACTCACGATTTCTATAAAAGATGAAACAGGAAAATCACAACATATAATCCTTACAGATACAGACATATCAAGAAAAATAACACAGAAAAGAAAATGAATTGGTACCGTAAAATTCTGGCGACTGGCTACCTGGTATGTGTGAGTTACTTCGTGAGAAGGCTAATGTAGAAGACTTTTAAGGTTACAGGTAGTTCATAGTGACTGAAACAATGTTTATTCTATTTTTGATGCAGTATATTTCTGATCACTCTTTGTGTATATATTTTATTGAAAAATTTAAAAATTAATAAGCACACCTAGATTCTGGAAGGAGACAAACCTCGGTTCCAATCATAGCTCTAGCCTTTTTTTTTTTTTTTGGGTGCCGGGGATTGAACTCGGGTCCTTCCGCTTGCGCAGCATGCGGCAAAACCACTGAGCTAAATCCCCGGCCAGCTCTAGCCTTTTTGAGCTTTAGTTTCATCTATAGATGGGAATAATAATATGCAATTGGCAATTGTATGGCTTGGAAATAATGTATGCAAATAATGGCATGGGATATCCACATAGTAGGAAATATTACCAGGTAAGGCTGTGTTGGGTGAAGTAGACATCGTGCCAGGACTTCTCCATTCTGTTGAGGAAACTGTGGTCAGATCTCATCTTTGCTTCTGTTGGCTCTTATTTTTTTCTTTAAACTTTCTCACTAGTGTGTGTTGAAATTCTGAAGAAATCACTTGAAACTTTATGTGATTTTGAATGTTGAAGTACTTCTTAAAAGCAAACTGCAGCCATTTATAAACAGATTTGGTAGTGAATGAGTGATGTTTGTAATGAGAAGAGTTAAAAAGGAAGGTCAATCCCCTGCTAATGTTAAGTTCTAGCTTCGAAGCACAGGAGGTGTGTAGAGTAATCAATGAGGAAAACTGTTCTGCTTGAACCGGCATTCTGTGCCACAAACACGCACAAAGCAAACCGTGCTTCTTAATTGTACACTCTAGGAGGCCCCACTGGATAAACAGATTTTCAGCAAAATTCTAAATCATGATTTCTGTTTTTGTACTTTCCAGTGTATATTTCTATACTTCCTAATATAGTGAATATTTTTTGGCTTAAAAAAGGATCAACTAGGGGCCAGGGATTTATCTCAGTGGTTCCGCTGCCTGCTTTGCAAGCGCAAGGTCCTGAGTTCGATCCCTGGTACCAAAAAAAAGGTTCAACTGTTTTCTACTGAACAATTTGCTTTAGGCCATAATTTAATGTCAACAAATAGCATCTTTTTTTAAAAAATGAGACTAAAACAACTCTCTAAATTAAGAATGATAATTGAAGAAATGTTCAGGTAAGTGCTCTGAATTGGCTGAAAGAGAATTGATTGTGTTAATGTAGAAGAAGAAAGTACTCTACAAAAATTTATTTTTATATATCATGTATCAGTATTTAAAATACTCTGGGAGTCAAGTGTTCAAGCTCACTGGTCACTCAAAAACACAAGTCAAAATAATACTGAGAAGTCATTTTACCTTAAAAATATTATTGCTCAGTGCAGCCAATAGTATAGTGAAGTGTGTTTGTACATATACTTTGTCAGAGGAGTATAAGTTGGAACAATCTTCTGGAAAGCAACTTGTGAGTATTAAGATCTCTAAACATGTTTATTATGTTCTTTTTTTTTTTTGGTACCAGGGATCGAACTTGGGTCCTTGCACTTGTGCAGCAGGTGGTGAAACCACTGAGCCAAATCCCCGGCCCTATGTTCTTTGACTTTATACTTCTGCAGGACTATTTCTTTCAAAACTCTCAGCAACATGGCCACAGTCTATAAGGAAACCACTCCCAATCCCTTCCTCAGAGGTCTGGGTCCCAGTTCAGAGAATAAAGGTGCATACATATGTATCAAGTTATCTCTTATAATGGTGGAAATGTGAGCTTGCTAAGCATTCACCAGTAGGGGAACACACCATCTGTCACCCCAGCACTCTGGGAGGCTGAGACAAGACAATCCCACGCTCAAGCCCAGTCTGAGCAATTTAGCAACTTAGTGAGACCCTGTCTCAAAGTAAAAAATAAAAAAGGGTTTGAGGGTGTAACTCTGTGGGAAGGTCCTGGATGCAATCCTGGGAATGATGAAATAACTTACTATGCACTCACAGTGTGGAAGAGAAACCTGCTAAAAGTATATTTACCAGGATTTTAATGGAAAGAGAAAATGCTTTCAGGTTTATGTTCAATGAAAAACTGTGTACATAGATGGTACAAAATAATCTCAACCATGCAAAATAAATTAATAGAAGTATTAGAATAAAATAAGCCAAATTATAACAAGTGATTATTTGTAGACTGTGGGATTGTAGATGACTTTAAAGTTTTCTCTTTAAAATGGAAAAAATGGAAACAAAGTCTTTGTAAATAGGGAAGAGTGGAGGGGGTGAAGGTAGGGCTAGGAATGGGGAAAAAATAAGAACCAAGATGCATCATGTAAAGGTACAATTCCCAATGAGGAATGTAAATGTGCTGTATACCTAAAATGTACCAATAAAAGAATTTAAAAAAAATAAAATTTTCTCTTTAGACATTTCTTTATTTCCTAAAGTTTTTTTACATTGAATACTATTTTAATAACATTGAGTACTTCACAATAAAAACTCAAAAGATAGGCTACTGCCTCAGAATTTTAAAATGTATTTTTATATTGCTCATACATGAATTGACTTGAGTACAAGGGAGAAAGAAACCTAATGGCACAGATAGGAAATAGCATTGCCACTTTGTCAAAGCAGGGTTAAAATGGCATTTTCTTAGAAAGAGAGTGGGCAACCTACATGACCATTAAATTGCATAATTTCACGACACTCAGAGAACACCACCAGGGACTGAATTAAACAAAAGTAATGTTTTTCCATATTGGTATCTGAAATGACACAAATCTCTAGTGCCTCGGGAGAGCAGGCAATTTGTAATGCCTATTATTTTTATGTTATTAAACCCATTTCTGTTAATGAGATCTATAATTATTAGACAGAAGGCATAATGAAGTTGGCTGAGAATAATGGAGGGTGAAGCCAGGATTTTCCAGCCCTCTGATGTTTTTTGGTGATAGGCACCGAATAGATAGATCACTGTAATTCTTTTAAAGCAATTTTACTGAAAAAGGAATTTGTTTACAAAACATTAATTGAACAGTTTTTGTTGCTTAGGAGCTTTATGTTTCTTGATTTGAGCATGGGTCTCTTTAGAATTTTGGAGTGGAGATAGGGTAAAGCAGAAACTATAATCATATTTTCCCCATAGTGGGTGTTCTAAGTTCTCTTGGTCTGATCTATGACATATACGGTAGTTTACATGCGAGGCCCTTGGCAAGAACAGGCTTAGATTAAAGAAAGGCCAGTGGCTAGACTGGATGGCAACATACAAGGAAAATGGTATGGTGATTTTAACTTTTACAAAATTGTTCCTCAGCATGTGCTGTGTGGCATTTACTGTTCCAAAACACTAAATGACCATTTAATATTAATCAGAGATGTTCATAAAGCCATTATTTTATGTATCATTTTCCTTTTTTTTAAAAAAAATCATTTGATCCTATAAGTCTTACAAAATTTCAAGGGACTCTTTAAATAAAGCTCTTAGGTTACTTGAAAACCTTTCTGGATTAGCTTGGCTGAAATGAGTTGAGTACTGGTTTTTGTTGGCGATTAGTACAGATGGTCCCTGACTTGTGACAGTTTGATTTATGATTTTAGAATGGTATGGAGGTGATATACATCCATAGAGGCTACACTTTGAATTCTGATCTCTTTCTGGTGACTTGTGGGAAGATATTTCCCACCAGCCATCCAGTCACAGGGAAACACAGTGAATGCTCACGGTAGACTTTGTGTTGCTAAAGCTATGTTTGGTACATTAGGTGCATTAAATGCATTTTCTGGTGGGTCAGGTGTAGTAAATGCATTTTTTGACTTAATGATTAATTTCAATTTACAATGGGCTTATCAAAACATAATCTCTTAGACAAGAGGAAGGGAATGTGAGCTGTAATGGAGAGTAATGGTGGGGATGGATAGGTTCAAAATATATGCATTGAAACCCAATATTTTGAAAAAGTAATAGGCACTACTAATAAAAGAAAGAAAAAAAATTTAAAAAGACATAATCTCCTTGTAAGTTGAGGAGCAGCTGTGCCTAGTTTTGTTAATATATAATATTGTATCTATATTACTGCTTTTCATTGTTTTGTGGATGTTGACTTATATCCCTGACTAGATTAAAGAATAGCACTTGGTAGGACCTGTATCTTCTGTTCCTTTTGTATTCTCCATTATGTGGAAGACAATGTTGAAAACAGAGGGCCACATTCAGAAGGAAGAGGGTAGTCATAGAGAGAAAAGCCTGGAAATTAGATTAGAGGCACTGAGCCTGTGAAGGGTGTAGGGGTGGACTCCAAGGGGAAAGGTCTGGGGCCCCCAGCAACAGTCTCTCCCCAGAAGAACCCTCTGCAGGTGAGGCTCTAGTTGGCTTTCAGAAAGATTTTGAGTGAGTATGACTCCTCACATCAATTGAAGCTTTAGTGAGTTTTTGTATTGGTGAATTCAAATTTGAAATGCAGCTCAGTGTTCTTACTGAATCCACAGGGAAACAATAGCTCTATCTTTTATCCTTAATCCTTTGGAGCTTTTTAAAAATTTTGAACTTACTTAAGCCAACTATCTGCAGTGATGTTATGAGTTTTGTATTCCTTTATTCATGTGGTTCTGTATCTCTTCCCAAGCATTTTAAAATTCCTTCAGAATAACAAAAAAGCATGTCAATTCTTGTTCATTCCTCAGACAAGAGTCCACCTGGGTAGGTTTTGAAGATATCAAGTTATGTGCTTCCTGGTATCTCTTCCCAAATATTGGTAAAGTATCATTTTCAGAATTAATCAACTGTATCTTACATCATGGCTCATGGCAGTCATCATCTTTTGCCACTGTTAAATTTAGGCCAAAAAGCATGAATGTTTAAAAAATTCTTTCAGAATAAGAAATCATGTCAATTCTTGTTTTTCTCAGACAAGATTTCACCCTGTTAGGTTTTAAAGTTTGGGTTTTTTTTGGTACCGGGGATCAAACTCGGGTCCTTGCACTTGCAAGGCAGGCAGCGGAACCACTAAGCTAAATCCCCGGCCCTAAAGTTTGTTTTTTTTGTGCCGGGGATTGAACTCAGGACCTTGTGGTTGTGAGGTAGGCGTGGTGCCACTGAGCTAAATCCCTGGCCCCAAGTTTTAAAGTTTGAATCTAACAGAGTGTGACTCTTTGCTTTTATTTAAGGAATAGTTTATTTAACAACTGTGCTCCACGAGGAGCATTCCAAAAGGATTTGGGGGATAAAGACAAATAAAGCAAGGAGGTGGATACAAGATGGGCCGAATGCAGGTGCTCTGCATGTGACTCTGCCATAGCAGTACCAGGGCACCGAAGGAGAAACTGCAGTTTGAGGGGAGTAATTGAGGGAGAACTCTGGAAATCAGCAAGCCAGTAAGGGAACCCTAAACAGCTGAGTCATAAAGACAATTCTAGAGAAAGGAGCACAGTGGATTGCAACCACAACCCTGGGTGTGTGGGGAGGGGGAGTAGATTCCACTCTGCCGGGAAAAGGTATATAGAAGAGAACAAGCAATGCCGTCACAGCAGCAGTCCAGCAGTCCTGGCTGCAGGAGAATTCCCAGTTCTCACAGGCATTTGGTCCAGTTTGTGGAGTTGTCTGGTTTCAGAGTGACTGCTGTATTTCAGAGAAGGACTCACATTGGCCATTCTCTCCACCACCAGAAGCTAAGCTGCTACAATAGTGACTGCTAGATGCTACCATGCTTGAGGGGCCAGCAGTCAGCCCCATTGTCTGCCCTGTGAGTGTGCACCAGCTCTTGGAAACAGGTGCCTCAGTGATTGGAGCTTCAGGACCAGCTGCTGTCAAGGCCTGAGCCCTGCCTGCACTTGCCGCACAGGAGCATGTGAAGGTCTTCTCCTCAGTCTGTGGCCTTGGGATTGTGGCTGCTGGTTCAAAAGTCCCATATCACCTATGCTTAACTCCCAGGAGCTAGGCAAGGCCCCCACTATGCTTTGTAGCTCTAGAAACCTAGCAACCAGCACCCAAAACCCTGGCAACACAATCACTCAACTAGGGGAACTCAGGAAGGTCTCCTACCCAGCCAGTGGTCTTGGGACTGTTGCTACCAGTGCAGAATCACGGAATCATCTGTACCTGGGGAAAGTGCCATCCGCTTCCTATGGCTCTAGAAGTGTAGATACCAATGCCACATGCCCTGGCCCCACCAGTGCTTGCACCACATGACCTGGGGACATTCCCATCCACATTGTTAGCTGCAGGATCATGAGTACCAAAGCCTCAAGCTCCAGAGCCTTGTGTACTAGAAAACAGGATGCAATTTTTTTCTTTTTTGGTACCAGGGGTCAAATTCAGAACCTTGTGCTTGCGAGGCAGGTGTGGTGCCACTGAGATAAATCCCCAGCCTGGGAAATTTTTTAGAAAGTGAAAATAGAACTATAATATGATCCTGAAGTCCCACTAGTAGTTACATACCCAAAGGAGATGAAATCATCCTACTGAGGAGATACTTACATTCCTATGTTTATTGCAGTATTACTCACAATGGTTAAGACATGGAATCAATCCAGATGTCCATCTGTGGATGAGTGGATAAAGAAAATGTGGTGTATATACACACAATGGAATATTACTCAGCTACAAGGAAAGGAAATACCATTCTTGCCAGGAATATGGATGGAACTAGAAGTCATTAGTTTAAGTGAAATAAAACAGACACAGAAAGACAAATTCTACATGTGTGGAAACTAAAATGGTGATTTCATAGAAGACAAGATGGAATAGAGGTCACTCAAGGCTGGGAAGGGTGAGGGGTGGGAGGCCTGACAGAAGTTAAATAAGGGGCACAAAACACAGTTCCAGAGGAGAAATTAATTCCGGCTTTCTATAGCATAGTAGGGTAACTATTGGTTAAAACCAGGATATTTCCAAATGGCTAGAAGAGAATGAAATTCCCAACACCTAAAAATGACTGTTTGAAGTGATAGAAGTGTGTATTATCTTGATTTCATTATTACACATTTTATACATGTTTCAAATTATCATAATGTATCCCATAAAGTACCAAGGGCTAATTAGACCCTCAGCTACCGTTTGAGGGGCACAATGAGGAATAAATGAAAGAGACAGAGACAATTTTTAAGATATAAAGGGGAATCTCTTCTTACTAAAAAGTTTCTGCACAGCAAGAGAAACCACCAACAGTGTGAAGAGACACCCCACAATGTGGGAGAAAATCTTCACCCACTGCTCCTCAGACAAAGGTCTACTATCTAGACTCTATAAAGAACTTAAAAAAATCAGACCTCCCAAATTTAAAGACCCAATCCAAAAATGGACATCTGAAATGAACAGACATTTCTCAGACAAAGAAGTACAAATAGCAAATAAACATATGAAGAAATGTTCAACATCACTGGTCATTCGAGAGATGCAAATGAAAACAACGCTGAGATTCCACCTCACTCCAAAAAGAATGGCTGGTATCAAGAAATCAACCAATAACAAATGCCAGCAGGGCTGTGGGGAAAGAGGAACTCTGCTCCACTGCTGGTGGGAGTGTAGGTTGGTGCAACCACTGTAGAAATCAGTATGGAGATACCTCAAAGAACTAGGACTGTAAGTCCCATTTGACCCAGTGATTCCCCTGCTGAGTATCTTCCCCAAAGAATTAAAAGATTCATACCACAGTGATATATGTGCACTCATGTTCATCGCAGCATAGTTTGTAATAGCCAAATCTTAGAAGCAGCCCAATTGCCCATCAACTGGAGACCAGATAAAGAAAATGTGGTTTTAAAAAATAAAATGGAATACTACTCAGCCATAAAAAATGAGAAATTAGAGACATTTATAGCTAAATGGATGCACATTGAGGTGATCCTCTTAAGTGAAATAAATAGGACACACGTGTAAATACCGAATAGTTTCTCTAGTGTGAGAAGCTGAAAGTGTAAATAAGGACTAAAAGGTATAATAGATAATGTGAAATAGGAAGAAAAAGGACAAAGGGGAAGGGGAAGTGGGAAGGGTAGGGGAAAGGAAAGAAGGGAATGGAATTAATATGAGAAAATGGAAAAATGGAAACAAAGTCTTTGTAAATAGGGAAGAGTGGAGGGGTTGAAGGGAGGGCAAGGGAATGGGGGAAAAAGATACAAAGCGGGGACTGGGAGGAGACCTGCCTCTAGCAGACAGACTCGAATAAAACTCCAAGGTTGACCCACTTTTATTAGCCAGTGAGAAGTGCAGCAGGAGGAGTAGCACCCATTTTATGGAAGAGCAACTACAGAGAACAAGTGGGTAAGGGTTAAATTAATGAGGAACCAGATTTTCTCTATACTCAAATGCGTGTGTATTGACAACTGTCCACAGCAGATGCTGTCTTGCCTCAGGAGTGCAAGATAACACCAACCTCAAGACTGTGAGATCTGAGTTACATAGCCTAGTCCCCAATAATAAAGATGTACAAATATTATCTGTTAGTGAAAAATAAATAAAACAAGGTTCATGTGCCTGGAGACAGGAATAAGAAGCAGAGGGACACAGGCATGGATAATACAAGTTACTATCATTCCTATGTGTAAGTCCAGCACATAACTGATTATGTTGGGGGAAACAGTTGGAATTTAGGTGCCGCCCCATGTTACTTGTTAAGCTACTGTCTCTTAGCTTCAAAGCGACCCTCTGGCACTGTGTTTTGTGGTGCTGTGCCTTCATACCTTGCCTTTGTTGCCTGGCTCCTTTAGAGTCTGCCCAACGGGGACTCACGAGCCTGTGAGGCTGAGGGAGGAAGGCCAGCTGCTCTTTTTCCACCTGCTCCCTGCTTTGCCAGTTGTGTCTTAGCCACAGTATTTCACCCTCAGCAGCAGTTGTCCAGAAGCAGTTGGCTCCAATTTATGATTTACTGAGACATGGCCTGAGTTAACCAAGTCCACCCCTCACCCCTCATATTCTAGCTTCAGACTCTGGAGGATCCTACTCCAGTTTTCTGAGCCCTTTCTCTAAGCTTCCCAGTTTTTCTAACTTCTTTCTTTAGTCCCTCAGTCCAAGGTGGAATAGTTGCATCCTGTGCATGCTACCACTACAATATCTTCCCATTCTTTTTTTGTCTGTTCAGTTGTCCACTGCCTGGCTAGTAGTAATCCTTTATGTTACATTCTCTCTGATAAACTAACTGGTGTGATTTTTGGCTTCTTTCTGGGTCCTGACTAGTACAGCTTCCTGAAACAGTGAGATGGAGGTCGCCATTAATTGTTGTGAAATGTGCATGGCTGGGTGCTAAAACCTTCCTGGAAGTCATCACATTAAGTGAAATAAGCTCCATAAGCAGATAAGGGAGAAACGTTGTCTCTTTATTTCTAGCTCAGAGGACTTCTGCAAAAGCCCAGTGGATTGAACTAGGTAGAAACCAATTTTAAAATACACAAATGTAAGCTAATTAAAAAAAAATACACATGTATATTTTCTCCTTGCTTGCGCATATGTTTCCTGAAGGAGTTACCATTCCGGTACATCATGGAATGTCTCCAGGCAGACTATAAAATTCTAGTGGCATAGTAAAAAACCAAATTATTTATATGAACACGGTCTCATTGGCTCCATCTTTTAAATGGAATGAGTAAACAAAAAATTTAAATATTAATTCAATTATAAGTGACCAATAAGAACTCAGTATGTGTTAACACAGATAACATATTTTTAATGAAAAATAACTATTTTCAAAAACACAAAATAGAAAGAGTGGCAAATTTTAAATTTTTACACAGCTCTTTAATGTCTGGCTTAATAGAAGACAGCTGGATCCTTATATAGGCCTCTGCATTCAATCTGTTCTCGTGATGTACATGAAAACACTGCCTCACACGGATACATAGCTTATGACAGGAGGAGTATTTTAATATTAATACCCTCTTCAAATTATCATGGATATTTTTCTTTACTATTATTATTATTTTTTTTTGGTACGGGGATTGAACTCGGGTCCTTGCGCTTGGGCAGCAGGTGGCAAAACCACTGAGCTACATCCCCGGCCCTTTCTTTACTATTATACAAAAACTTGACAAGTGAGAGTTTCCTAAGGATTAGATGCAATATTGCATCTGAAAACACATCAAGAAACTTAAAACTTTTTCTACAGATCTGCTGAGATACAGTGGACATATAATAAATCACACATATTCAAAGTGTGTGATTTAATGGGATATATATCCATGCACATATCACAAGAATAAAAAAGTAAATGTTTTTTATTTTCCCCCAAAGCTATTGTAGTCTATTTTTTCTTCTGACTTCCTCCAAACAAATTCGCAGATAATCACTGATCTGTTTTCTGTCACTGTAGGAAATTTTTCACTTTCTTGTAAGAGCACTGACCAAAAGAAATATATTATGAGTTATACATGACTATATATATATAATTGTAGATTTATCAATAGTCATGTTAAAAATAGTAAAAAGAAACAAGTGAAATTAATTTTAAAATCATATTTAATACAATACAATATTTTAAAAGTATTATCAAAATCAATACCAAACTATGAATGAGAGTTTTACATTCTCTCTCTCTCTCTTTTTTTTTGGTACTGGGGATTGATCTCACGACTTTGCACTTATGAGGCAGGTACAGTGCCATTGAGATAAATTCCTGGTCCTTAGATTCTCTTCTTATACTAAGACTTAAAAATCAGATATTCACTTTATACTTAAAATATTTCTCAATTTGAACTAGTCATATTTCAAGTATTCAATAATGGCTATTTGTGGCCAGTGGCTATAATATTTAGCAGGGTAGTTCTACACTTTTATCTAAATGGAATTATAAAATATGCAATACTTTTTAACTGGGTTATTTTTCATTCAGATTAACTATATTGAAATGTATCGATATTATAGCATGTATCAGTAGTTTATTTACTTTTATTGCTGATTAATACTCCATTGTTTGGATGGAACACTATTTATCCTTTCCCCAGCTAATAAACATTTGTTTTCTCTCTAAGACTTAAATACATCTGCTCCGACTATTCATGCACAAGGCTTTATGTGGACATACGTTTTCACTTCTTATGGATAAATACCTAGGAATGAAATGACTGGGTCACACAGTATATATTTAACTTTTTATAAAACTGTCAAATGGTTTTCCAAAGCGGGTGCACAATTTAACATTCTCACCAACAACAGATGAGGGTTCAGTGCTTTACCTTTTCTCTGACACTTGGCATTTGTCCCTCTCTTAAACTTTAGCCTTTCCAGTAGATGAGCAGTGATAGCCCATCATGATTTTAATTTTCTCCCTAGAGACTAATTATGTTGAGTGCCTTTTCACATTCTATGTGCCTTTCATAGATCTTTTTTGATGAAATGTCTGTACAAATCATTTGCTTACTTTTTGTTAGGTTACTTGTCTTACTACTGTAAGAGTTATTTATATATTCTAGATAGCAATCCTTTTCAAATAGATGTTTGGAAAATATTTTATCCTAGTGGATTTTTGCTGTTACTTTCTTAACATTGTGAATAGCAAAAGTATAAAATTTTGATTAATTTATTGATTTTTCTTTTTATCGCTTATGCTTTTTGTGTATATTAAGAAATCTTTGCCAAATCCAGGGTCACTAAAATCCTCCTATGCATTCCTTTGGAAGTCAAGAATTTCTTTTGAGTTAATATTTGTGTGTACTGTAAGAAAAAGATTGCGGTTTCTTCCTTTTCTGTTTCTGTTCCCTTCCTCCTTCTCTTTCCCCTCTTCCTCCTCCTGTGAGCAAAAACTAATAGACCTATGAGGACAAACAGATGAATCCATTATTCTATTGGAAATTAATAGAGTCATCTGGCAGAAAAAGAAAATAAAAAAATAAAATGTTTTATGAAACAAAATAAATAATTGCTGGCTCAGCTTGTGACTCACAGATGCTTTTGCTCAAGACAATCACTGTCACTTGGTATACAGCAGAAACGTTTTGTGCATTGCCTTCTTCATCACACAGAATATTAAAAAGTCATGTATTCAGGGGTTGGGGTTTGATGAAATTAGCAATTTTTACTGCTTCATCAAGAACCTTGTTAAGTGTAGCGGTTGGTATTTTGTTGTTTTTTATAAGTGTGGTGGTGAAGAATACAGTATCTATTGGTCCCATTGCTTGGATTGGTCTTAAGATGGCCTCATTTTACACCTCTTTGCTTTTACACTCTCATCACCAATGTCTACATAGTGGAAAAGTCAAATGATATCTTAGTATTATTATCGCTCAGTTTTGACCTCATAGTCACCCTGTAAGAGGCTCAGTGACAGCGCCCTCTATCCCTGCACCAGAATTCTACGGCTATGCTCCAAGAGCCACTGTTATGGGAGCACACAAGGGCATGCTGGGAGGCTTTACTGGGAGGGAGGACTAAGCTGATGTGTAAGGAAGTGTTGGCCATGTAGACAAAGAGGATAGTGACAGCAAGGGCACAAGGTATGAAAAAAAGATTCTCTTTCTCACTTTTGGCCAAACCAAAGGACAAGGAGGGCAGGGGATGGTGCTCAGATGGCAAGAGATATAAAGGACCTCGTTTGCAAGAGAGGAGGCGAGAAGACCCTTCAGGGGAGTGACATCATTATCATTGTCTATTGGCTTTTAACACTCTGGAAATAGAGTGGTCAGTTAGAAGCTTCTGCCTTGTCAAAGTAAGAGATGATTTAATAGAACAGATGGTCAACTAATTAAATACTCAAAACCTCACTAATTCACTCAGAATATTCCAATGGGCTGCATTGCTCAGGAGACACAACTCTATGTCACCTTTAATTAGGGATGCAGATTAGGACAATAAAAAAGAAACCAGCCTTAAAGATCAGGCTTCGTGTTTCTATCACCTGTCTCAATTGGAAATTCCTGTACTCTCTGCTCTGTTTAAAATTTTTATTATCAGTCGCTCTCAAAATATTCCCCCTCGCTTTGAACACACCTATCCTACTCTTCTGGAAATTCTCTTTGTGAATGTCATTAGTTACATTATTGTAGCTGCTTCCATGTCCTGAATTGATTAAGAATATTTGCTTTTCATGGTCATTTTGGCTTTGGGGAAAAGCCAGAAGTGGCACAGTGCCAGATCTGTAAATAAGGTAGATGAGGACACATCTTAATGTTTTTACCAGCCTGCCTTTTGGTTAGGTTACATTCAGCAGAAACATTCATCATGTTTTCAATTATACCTTGCAAAGATACTGACAAAAGAGGACCTCCACAACTGCTTCAGAAAGTGGCAAGAATGATGGGATAAGTGGTGTTCAAAGTGAAGGAGAGTATTTGGGAGGGATTAACGACAATGTATCTCACACTGTAATACAATTTTTAGAGGTAACTTTTTTTTCCAGTACCAGGGATCAAACTCAGGACCTTGTGTTTGTGAGGCAGGTATGGCACCCCTTAGCTAACTCCCCAGCCCTGTAACATAATTTTTATTTTAACATCCACCATACTCTTTGATCACCTCTTGCATAGTATTTATCTGTATATTTTAATACTGAAGCCTGCTGCTACTCCCTAATCCGAACCACTGTCACATTTTGCCTAGACTTCTGCAGAGACCCCTAACTAGTCTTACTTGGTTCTTTCTCCTTTTCAAATCATTTTGTGCACAGCAGCCAATGTGATATTTAAAAATAATGTCAGATTATATAATGTCTGCTTTTAATCCCTCAATTACTGCAAGCTCCTTTTAGGAAAACTCCACGCGCTTATGCTGCTCGGTAAAGCCCTGTGTAGCTGGACTCTGCTGCCCTCTCTGACCACTGCTGTTACTCCTTGCCTTGTTCACCACAGGGTGGTCACTCTCTTAGGGCCTTTGGGGCAACTTTGGTCTTTGTGAGGGATGCTACTCTCCCAGTGTTCACTGAGATTTTGGGTTCTAGCAGGTCATGAGAAACTCCTAGAGTCATCTTTCTTATCAGTCTCTATCATTTTGTGTTGTTTTTTTTTAAATACCAGTTTTTGGCTACAGTAGCATTCCTAGGCAAATAATAAGTTTTCAATAAACATTTGTGGAATAAATGTATACATAGATTATAGATACCTTTTCTCTTTTGTTATCATTTTAATGGTTCTCAAAAAGTTGTAATAACAAAGAATTTTATACTGAGAATTAATTTAGAGCCACCTTTTTGGATGCTCCTTCCTTCCTTCCTTCCTTCCTTCCTTCCTTCCTTCCTCTCTCTATCTCTTATTGATTAAGATTTTAGTTTTTCTCAAGGCATATAATAGAAATTCAAAATTACTTAGAAAGTGTATAGCTTTCTTTTTCTTATAGGGATTGAATTGTGTCTCCCTCCAGGCTCATATGTTGTAGTCCTAAGGCTCGGTACCTCAGAATGTGGCCCAATTTAGAAACAGAGTTGTTGCAGATAGAGTTAAAATGAAGTCATACTGGAGTAGGGTGGGCCACTAATCCAGTATGACTGATTTTCTTGTAAAGTGGGGACATTGGACACATACACCCACAAGGTGGACACCACTTGTAGATGAAAGCAGAGGCTGAGATGCTGTATTTTTAAGCCAATTAACACTGAAGTTGTCAGCGAATCACCAGAAGAATGAAAGAGGTATAAATAGATTCTTCCTCACAATTCTCAGAAGGAACCAACTCCGCTGACACTGTGACTTTGGATTTCTGGCTCCAGAACTGTGAGACAATAAATTTCCATTGTTCAAAACACCCACCTGTGGTACTTGTCATAACTGCCCTAGGAAACTAACACAACCAGCTAGAGGTATTATTTGTGGTTGTCGAGCAAGAGAATTGACCCACAAATTTGTGTAATATCAATGTGGAATGATATCAAGAATAAAATAAAACTCTTACAATTTGGAGGACACAAATATATAAATAAACGACTATAAAAAATGACCCAAGCTGCATCAAGGCACAGAGTGGTAGGGGACACAGTGGCAGGAGCTGCTTTCTGTGCCTAAGGAAGTCTCTGAGAGCATCAGAGAAGAGATTGCAGCAGTCGGCATGGGGCACGAAGGATGAATCTTCCAGGCACTGAAGAAAAAGGAACGCAGGCACAAGAACTGATTACAGAAGGACGCCGATGTGCGGAAGAACACGATATGAGGAAATATGTTTCATGCAGAAAACATCTCCCCTCCCCCAGTGACTCAGACCAAGGGCTTGGGTTCCAAAAAGAATTTCCCTACCAGTGGAATTCCATGAACCATTTTCAAACTATTAAAGCACTTGGATCACTTTCCCCCTAAAAGAAATTTTAGGTAGAATTCTAATGTCTGAAAACAGTCATTGCCTCTCTTGGAGAAGGGAGGACTGGCGTCTCTGCAGAAGTTCCTGACCTCTCAGTTCCTCCCCGTGTGGACAGATGGGTCACTTTAGGGAACTAGAGCCCTGAAGACAACAATTTAAAAGCTGCTGGCTTTTACTTTTTAAAAACAGACTGGGTGGAAACCATGTGGCCATGCCAATGTCCACATCAGCTTTTCTGCTGCAGGAGCATGAGTGGTAGGAGTCCCCTTGTGCTTATGGGTCTATGCTCCCTGTGGGCTTCTCCTGCCAATGACTGAGTGCCACAGGGCTGCTCAGTCTCTTCTGCAAGGGGGACTTCTCTGGTAGGAGACTTTGGCTCAAAGACTTTCCATCCACCTAGTTGAGACTCTTGGAACTGTGCTGCTGAATAGATTCTGCTACTTGGCCCCCTTTCTTTCTGCCTTCTCCTCCTTCTCAGCTCTTCTCACCTCCTTCAGCTCCCTCCTTTCTTTCACTAGCATTTCCTTCCATGAATCTCTTCCCTATCTCATCCTGTATTGGCATCTGGAGAGAATGCAGACTAAGGAGCAGCCTACGGAAGACATCTGCGTTGTCCCTATAATTGCATATTTCTAGATTATCTAGCTTAAGAGTTTCAGAGGGCACTGATTTTGGCCTTATTCCAATAAACCCCAAGGGAGTGGAGGAGAGGATTGTGAAAGGAAGTCCTAAGGATTCTCTTGTGTTCTTAAAGCTTGAAAACTGGTCATGGGTAAAATCCAAAAATCTAAGGATATGGGCAGACTGCAATACTTGTATAGATATTTAAGCAGCCAAAGAAGAATTGGAGAATATTTAATGGAGGCTGTTTTTACACCCACACAACCTGGCAGATCATTGCTGTACAGTCTTTGTTGCAAAAAATACTACAGAAATATGGTTCTTTGAAAACATCTTCTGTCCCTGTTAGAATGACATAAGATCCAGAGGCATTTCTGCAAATAATATGTTTTCCTATGCCAGTATATAAATAGCTGAGAATATTGAGATAAAGAGAAAGTTGCCAAGGCTTTTGCTACACTGACAAGAGAAGAAGCAGACTTGGAACTTGCTCTGTTGTTTGCTTCTAGTCCTGAAATTTAGTAGACTGAACACAAGGCTGTTTTCGCATGACCAGACAAGAGGGCAGATGCTGCCATCTCTGACTATCTAGAAAAGGCCAGATTGGGGTCTTCCCAGCTTACCTGTCCTTTTGGTGAGGTCTTCATAGCAGACAAGTGCTTTCTTATCATTGGAAAAGACTGTTGATTGATTGACTGATTGATGTTTGGGATTGAACCCAGGGCCTCGCACATGCTAGTCGAATTCTGGCACTAAGCTACATCCCCGCTCCCAGTCCCCCTGGGCTGGACTGTCCTCTCTTGATCAAAAATAGCTGTTATTTTTCTCTCCACTTTTTGGCAAAATTTATAAAGGGACAGAGGGATCTTCAGAAAATGGGAAGATTCAGGATGCTAGTGTACTTTGAAGATTTGCATCATTAAATATTCGGATCCCCTGACTTGCCCACATTGGCCTTTCCTAGCAGTTTGGACTTTGCTTTTGCCATTTGCCATGGTCTAGATGTCCTCCCAGATTTGTGTGTTGGTGCTTAAGCCCCGCTGTGGTAGTATTAGGAGGTAGGGCATGTTGGAAAGTGATTAAGTAATTACAATGGGCTTACATCTCCATAATCCCATCCTGCATTAGTGCTTTATAAAAGGGCTGGGTGGAAATAGTTCAGGCCCTTTTTTACCTTTCTTTTCTCTTCTGTCATACGAGGACTTAGGGGTCAAGGGATCATCCTGGAAGTAGAGTCTGGGGGCCTCACCAGCTACCAAATCTGCTTGTGTCTCGATATTGGATTTCCCAGCCTCTAGACTGCAAAGAAATAAATTTCTGTTCTTTATGGGACAGAAACACTATTCTTGCCTTTATTCTTCACATTTCTTGTCATCTCACTATGTGCAAGTACTATGCAGAGCACTGGGGCTAGCAGTGCCTGCCTGAGAAGGCCTTGCTCTGTGGCAGCACATGCTTTTGCTGGGAAGGAGTAGGTAAATACACAAGAGTGGACATATGAGTGGTGAGACAGAGAGACTGGAAGAGAGTGGCTATTTTTAATGGAGTGGTCATGGGTGGCTTGGGAAGCGGTCCTGATAAGAACATGGAGGATAGGAAACATCAAGGGGGGCCACTTAGATGGGAATGAACTTGGTCTATTCAAGGCCTGGAAAGGAGGCTTGCAGAGCTGGATCACAGCGAGTGTAGGAGGGCAGCGGGAAAGAGACCAGTGAGGAAGGCTGGGCCCACTGGTGTAGTACCTTGCCAGCCACCATGGTTAGAGTGAATTTGGGCTTCTCCTGAGTACAATGGAAAACCAATGGAGTCAGGTTTTTTTTCTTTATTTTTAGACACAGATACTTTATTTTATTTTATTTTTTTTTAAGTCAAGAACTTATTTTATTTATTTTAAAATAAACACTGAGGATTCCCCTTTACCCACCACCCTACAAAACTTTTGAATGTGGAATGTTCAACAGCCTTTCCATTTTAGTAGGTTACAAAACCAGCAAAAACTCCAGTTGTCTAATGATGAATAATTTTGATTTTTTAAAAAAAAGTTGCTGAGTACCTACTGGACAATTTCCTTAGCTAAAGGCTAAAAGTAAGATTTTAATTTCTGCACAGAAAATACCATTAACTTAGTAGCTTTGCTTAATAGATGGGATTAATTCTCCATAAAATCAAAGTGGAATGGGACAACAAGCAGCATTAGGTTCACAGGAACCCAGAACTAGTGCTCAAACAGCTAGCACAAATTCCAACATAGTACATATGGCTAAGTCACTACTAAACTGTCCATCTCCAAACTTGAGACTCTCCCTATGCATCTACAGGAAGAAATCATCATTTTGAACATAAATGCCTTCATGAGAAAACGAGAATTCAATTAGACAAATGATAACTGCAAATACTACAGAAACAGCTGCTGGAGACAACCATGAAATTTGTGACACTAACAATGCATGGGGGTGAATCACATAAGCTGCTAGCCATTGAACACAAAGACACAGATACTTTAAATGTGAGACATTTCTGTCAAGAATCTGAGCACTGGAGCCAGGGATTTCGTTCAGTGGTTTCACTGCCTGCTGTGCAAGTGCAAGGACCTGAGTTCGATCCCCTGTACCAAAAAAAAAAAAAAAAAAAAAAAAGAATCTGAGCACTTACATTTTTTGAATTTTCAATTGTCCTTGTGTGTTGTATGTCTTCCTTTCTCTTAGAATGTGAGGACACAAATATCCTCAAAGCCTAGCATATCACCTAGTAGGGGTGGATTTCAGGAAATGGTGGTTAAATGAGATTGCTAGTGAGGACAGAGGAGGACAAGGTTGTGGTAAAAGTTAGTGTGAGACATGAATATTTCATAGGTTAGCAGAGGAGAGGATGGATACCCAAAGGGAGGGAAGCAGCCACATAAGCTCTTGTGTTATGACAAATCTCTAGAAAAGAGAGGTGAATTGACTATTGAAGTTAATGGGGGAACTTCACAGTATTGTAATTCAGTGTGAGACTCAGGGAAAAGGCAGTTATTGAAGTGTTTCAGTGACCTCTAGGATATGTGCCATACTTATCTTCTTCCTTATTGGAGACAAAAGGAGAGGGGCTTGAATATCTTTCCCTATTTGGGTTTTTTGGAAAGTAACATGAACATCTGTCCTTCTTTTGGGTGGTTCAGTGTCTGAGACCCTTCCCTATGTTTGGATTTTCCCATCTTGGATGTGTCAGTGAAGACAGAAGGTACCTTTCCATGAGAGCAAGGACAGGCCAGGTTCTTATTTTCTCAGCCTCTACTCTTACCATCAGGTGTGAGTCATGTTTACACCTGTACAATGAAGTCATGAAGGTGGGGAACCATAAGAAACTCTCAGGTGTTTCTCAGGGTCAAGGGTGGCAGAATGATTGAGTTTTTGGAGGTAGCAGTGCCAGAGGTGTGGTTAAGGTGTCTTGTTACGATCCAGTGAAGCACTTAATCAATTGCTTCAGTGAAACAATGAATCGAGGATTTAAGGCAAAGCTTTGGGAATGAAAAGATCAATCAAATTGAATAATATGAAGGTCATGGAGATTTCACGGACTACGGGATGAGATGGCTTTTATAATTATAATAGATAGCTCAAATGAAAAGAAAGACCTTCTTGAGTCCTTACATTCTCCATTCAAAGTGTACCTGAAAATCAGTCTTCTCTGGCTTTGTTAAAATAAGTTCCTCTTTGGCTTCTTATCTTATCTTCTGAGCTGTGGAGAAACCCAAATACCAAATATAGAGTTTGATCCCCCAGATTTCTGAACTAAAAATACATGAATTCACATCTTCAGCTAGTCTCTTAACAGAAAGCAGTGACTGGGGAACGACTGAATCTGGAGAATCTGTATTGGGAGATATTGGTGATTCACATATGCAATGGTGGGCTTTGGTAGTTAAGCTTAATCGTCAACTTAACTGACTTGGGAGTGGGGTAGGGAACTAGTAAAGCACACTTCTGGGTGTGTATGGGTGGGTCATGAGGTGTGACTCTGGGTATTAAATATGGTCTGTGGCCCCTTTCTCTCTGTCACTATTCCTCTGCTCTGCTTCCTGGCTGCCATGAACTTAGCATCTTTGTTCCACCATGCCTTTCCACCATGATGTTCCTGCCTTGAAGCCAGCCGACCATGGACAGAATCTCCTGAAATCATGAGCCAAATTAAACCTCTCCTCCTTTAAGTTGTGGGTATCAAGTATTATGTTCCAGAGATGGAAATACACCTGGGATGCCACACTGAAATCTTGAGAGAATCCAGTTATCTAAATCAAAAATAGAATGTTGGAGTATGTAATTGTCAAACATAGGACTTTCCTTATATAGTAATGAGATGGGTTCTTGAATACTAATGTATCCCTCCATGCATCTCCAGAATAAAATAGTATAAAAGGCAGTTCAGAACCCTTACTCCATGGGCCAACAGCAGTAGTGAGTCACAGCTCCCAGTGATGGCCACTCCCATGCGATCAGGCACATGATCACAGGAGAAATGACCGGCACTACTACTATGAACTCAGTTGCTGAACTGTGATGGTTGATAGTGTTATGGTTCCAATCCACAATGTCCCCCAAAAGTCTCATGTTCAGAGGTAGGGCCTGGTTGGAAGGGGTGAATCACTGGGGGAATGACCTGGAAGGGTGCATTCTTTTTTGTTTGTTTGTTTTTTGAGGCAGAGTCTCACTATGTATTTCAGGCTGGCCTCAGATTTTCAGCAATCCTCCTGCCTCAGCCTTCCAAGTACTGAAATTACACCACCACATTTGCCAAGGAAGGGTATATTCTTTTCCTCTCTCTCTCTCGGCATCATGAGGTGAGTCGCTTCTCTCTGCCATGCCCTTCTAGTACAGTAAGAAGCAAAGAAGCTCAGTGAGTCTCTTCCTCCATCCTGTCTAACCCTAAACAGCACCCAAGGATTATTCCAAAGATTATTCCTGCTTCCATTATCCTAAGAGAGTTTTAACAAAAGTAAAGTAACAAAAGCTCAGGAGATCAGTGCAATCACAGGCCCCAGAGCACTGGCGCCATGGGAGATTCAGTGTGAGCACCAGAAAGAAGAGGTGCCTGTCCTTTACACTCTGAAAGCCCGAGTTATCTATCAGCCCTCTTTTCCTGTTTCCCTTCTTCCTGTTGCTGCTGCTTCCTTTCCAGTGATCTTCAACAAACGTAGTTACTTACTAGTCATACTGGGTGCATGCTTGCAATTCTTTCGTGGTACACAAGAACCTGGCCTATTATTGGCCCATTCAACTATAACGCTTCTGCTACGTCATTTCCGCCTTAGAGCCCGCTGACCGTGTGCGGATTGAAACCCGGAGCCAAAACAAACCTCTCCTCCTTTAAGCTGTAGGTGTTGAGTATTTTGTCGCAGT
Organism: Heterocephalus glaber; assembly: GCF_053883595.1. NCBI lineage: Eukaryota > Metazoa > Chordata > Mammalia > Rodentia > Bathyergidae > Heterocephalus > Heterocephalus glaber. Next base: position 14,770,907 of record NW_028258315.1, read on the forward strand.
AACACAAAAGTGACTAATATATACAGTTAGATATATTAAACACACTTTTGACTTAAAATGTGATTTATGATGGATTAACACGGCTGTAACCCCATTGTAAGTTGAAGAGCTCCACGTACTTTACTTGTAGAAATTCATTTCAGACTGCTTAGTCAGAGGGAGGATAGTTTGAAATCCTAGAACTCACAAACACATCCACAATAATTTGTGCGTATCTTGGTTCTATCATGCAATGTATATTATCAGTTTATGTAGTTGGTTGTCTTAGTAGGCAGTAAGAGTAGGCACAGAGTCTATTTAACCCTCCTATACTCAGTACTTAGTATGAAGCCTAAAATACACTAGGTGCTTATAAATGTTTATAGAATAAATGAAAGATAATGCACAAATAGGAGTTTCTAGCCTGGAATCTAGACTCCCAAAGGGCCCATGAAGAGATTTCAGGAAGTCCACAAATTAAAATGGGGGGAAAATTACATCTTTATTTTCCCTAACCTCTAAGGAGAAATTTAGCATTTCTCTTAGTTATGAGTGCAGGAATAAATCCCCAGTAGTTTTTAGAGTTCCTGTCACTATAGAAATCACAGACATTTTTATATAACTTTATGGTTGTTGTTGCTATTTCAGAATTTATTGTTTATGCCTGCAAACTGCCACTTGCTCTTCCTATTTAAAATTACTATATCATACATTTAAAATATTGATTGATTTCCTTTGTAATGCTTCTATTTTAAAATTTAAAAACATTATTCTGAGAAAGGGGTTCATAAATTTCTTGAGACTACTAAAAAGATCTGTGGGTCAAAAAAGGCTGGAGAGCCCTACAAAGTTTATAAACTCGGCCTCTGGTGTTAGACAGACCTGGACTGAAATCCCAAATCTGCTTCTTAACAAGTTGCATCTACTTGGGAGAAGTACAGTTTCCTTACTTATTAAGTGGGGATAACAATAGTAACTAACTTCTAGAGATGTTACAAGGATAATATGTCAAATTTTTTGTCTAGTACCTGGCATAGTTAGCCCGGGATATGGATGGTAAGTCACATAAGATGAAAAAAGAGTGTCTGGCAAAGAATGGTTGTCAAATTGGGAAGGTTAACCTGATGGGTAGGTTGACAAATAGGCCAAATCTGCTGGACCAGTTAAAAACACTGGAGCCTGTAATCCCAGCACTTGGGAGGCAGAGGCAGGAGGTTTGCCAAGAGTTTGAGGTCAGCCTGAGCTTCTAGTGACCTTAAGGCCAGCTGAACTATGTAGCAAGACCCTGTCTCAAAAAACAAACAAACAAACAAAGAGTTTAATGTTCCTGCTGTCAATATATTTTTTGGAAATACATTACTGAAACAATTAATTGAGAAAAGGAATTTACTTCTCTATAAAAAAAGGCTATTCTTCAGGGGTCCCTTGAGGAGCCTACATGTATGGAGGTACTTGGAGATTGTTGTTGTGACAGTCTGGTCCCACCCAGTGCCCTCTCTTGCAAAGCCATCTGCTTATCATCTATCTGTATCTGCTGGTTTCCCCACCTAGGAATGATTCACTGGAAATAAACTGGCAGAATCATACTTGGAGCAACTAGGTGACAAAAGGAAAATAATGAATCAGAAAAGCTCAGACTGCCAGAAGCTGATTTCAGCAATGTGGGGTGATGTCAAAGAACATTTTCAACTTTTTTCAAGGCTGAGAGCTTTTGGAGGTATGGCAGGGTAGCAGGACATCTTACACTGCAATGTTGCCAGAGATGGGACAGAGACAGGGTGCTTCTAATTTATCAATCATTTCACTGAAGCTTTAAAGTACATCCTTGCCTCCTATGGTTAGGAGCAATCTCTGTTATTTCTTTACATGTTTATATGCTGGGTACATTAACATATTCCTCACAGCACCTAAGAGATAGGTTTTATTTCCCCACATACTCTTTTTTAAAAAATATATATATTAATTGGTACATTTTAGATATACAATACATTTACACTTATCATTGGGTGTTTGTACCTGAACGTGATGTATCTTAGTTCTTATTTTTTTCCCCCATTACCTGTGCGCCCTTCACCCCCTCCACCCTTCCCTATTTACATGGGCTTTGTTTCCATTTTTTTTTCTTTCTCATAGTTTTTCCTTTCCCTTCTTCCCTTTCCCCTTCCCCTCCCGCCACCCCTACCCCTTTGGACCTTTTCATATTTCAAATTATCGATTATTCATTTTAATCATTTTCATCCTTATTTACACTTTCAGTTTCTCACACTAGAGAAACAATTCGGTATTTACACATGTGTGTCCTATTTATTTCACTTAAGAGTATGGCCTCAATATGCATCCATTTAGCTATAAATGTCTCTAGTTTCTCATTCTTTATGGCTGAGTAGTACTCCATTTTATAAAAAACCCCACATCTTCTTTATCCAGTGTCCAGTTGATGGGCACTTGGGCTGTTTCCAAACCTAAGCTATTACAAACTGTCCCCACCATACTCTTTTTTTTCTTTATTAAATTCTTTTATTGGTAGATTGTAGGTATACAACACAATTACATTTCTCATTGGGAATTGGACCTTTACATGATGTATCTTGGTTCTTATTTTTTTCCCCTTCCTAGCCCTCCCTTCACCCCCTCCACCCTTCCCTATTTACAAAGACTTTATTTCCATTTCCCACCATACTCTTTAAAAAATAAGAAACCAAAGCTTAGAGAAGATGAGAACATTTATGGGAAGTCATAGAGATTACAAGTGATTGAGCCAGGATTCGTGCAGAGAAGTTGAAGGAATGGTTCCATGAATACCTGTATATTCAGAGTTGGCCCACCTCCTAGTTTTTTACACCAGAGATACTAGATTTACCAGTACAAGAACTTAGCCAGGACCAATCAGAAATCTGATAATTTTTGTGATTCTAGACTAATGGACAAACTCCTTATTTTCAAAGTGAATCATTTCTACTCAGATAAGTGGGGCACCTCTCCTTTTTGGAGCTTCCAAGCCTTTCTCTATTTTCTAAATTCCTTTGGGCCGGTACATTTGACCACCTCTTCACTTTGTGGTTCCAGGACACAAGTCTAAGGAACCAAGTAGACTGGCTAAAAGGAGCTGTCATAGGGGACACAGCTCTCCTGTTGCTGCCACTGATGACTGTCAGGAGTTCCCTTTCTTTCTACTGCAGAGCCAGGGAAGCGACAGTGCTAGGGAAAGTCAAGTTCAGTGCATAATCATTGTCTTGTGAAGCAGAAAGAGGATGGGGCATGTATCCATCCCAACAATCATCATATCTTATAAAATCATTGAACTTAAAGCTGGAAGGGATCAGAGAAGCAGTTCAGTTAAGGGCTAGGGTGCAGTTCAATGGTAGAGCAATTGCCTAGCATTGGATGAAGCCCTGAGTTCAATTCCCAGTACCAGAAAAGTGAAACACAACAGAAGTGATCCAGTTAATTTTCCCCATTTCTCCTCTGAGGAATCAGACCTAACAAGGCTTCCAGCAGTCATGTGGTCAGCTAGTGAGAGAACTCACAACCCATCACTATTCCCCTCCTCCATGAATTCATTCACAATCATGCTTCACCACTTTAGAGTACACACAATGCTTCCTGGTACTATTTAAGAGGCTGGAGTACATTGAATTTGCTCCATCCTTACCTACCAAGGACTTACAATCTAGTGAAAATAGGGTACATATGATTATTGAACAACTTCTGGTGCTTCATAATTTATAGTCAACTTAACATTTCAAATTGAGCATTATTATGGGTTTAGTGATTTTATCATATATGAGTTTTAATGTGCCCAAAGCCACATTATTGATAGGGCTGGGCTTGGAACCCATTCAACTTTAATCCTATGCTTGCTCCATTAGGTAACTCTGCCTTCCTAATATTAACAAGTGGGAAGGAGAAGCATGTGCATTAGACCTCTACTATGCTGACTTAGTTACTTTTCTCTTTATTGAAACAAAATACCTGAAACTCAGAATTAAAGGTTTATTTCAGCTCACAGTAGGTAGAGGTTTCAGTCCATAATTGGCTGGCTCCAAGGCAGGGTGGCATGGCAGAGGGCATCACAGAGGAGAAAGAGTTCATGATAGGCAGAAGGCAGCAAAAGCAAGAAGCAGCAAGTGGCAAGCAGCAACAACAGCAGCCCTCTTTCTGACCCTTATATTCTATCCAGACTACTCACCCCTAGGGCATATAGCATTCACACCCAGGGTGGGGCACCCTTAATCCTACCATCACACCCTAGATCAATCTCAACATCACATCCTTAATCCCAGAATCATACACTCTAGATCCAGCCACCTCTGAAAAGTCCCACCTATGACCACACTAGGGTTTGGAGGGGGGATGTCTAGACACAAGCCTTAACACTGAGTCAGCTATCTGTGTTTTCTAGAAAACTGAGTGATTCTGGAACCAGTCTTATAGAGAAGACTGGGAGAAAAGAGTTAAATAGCACAGAACATGGAAATGACGTTCTAAAATGGATTTAAAACAGCAGATTAAGAGAATTTAAAATAGCAGATTAAGAGAAGAAAAAAATACTCAAGTAGTAAAAGAAATGAGGGCAAAACAACAGTAAATGTATGAAGATGAAGCCAGGGATGAGGTAGGAAATAAAATATCTGCCATGGGGTTAAGGTCACCCAGTAGCAGGGGTCAAAGGATGGAGCTACAGTGTCATAAAATAATTTTAAGCATAAGAATGTAGATCTAGTACTGTCTCCTCTACAGTTTGTCCATTAATAGTAGAAAACAAAAGTAACATAGAGACAATAAAAAGATGTTTGTTTCATCATCTCCATTCAGTAGGTTTTAAAGGACTCAACCTGATACAACCTCCATGTTATATAAAACTTAATTAGATATTGCCTTAAAGCACAAAACAAAGCTTACTCTAGGAAAGTAGGATGTAACTTTATTTGGGAGCAAATATTTCTAAGATAAGGCCTAGTTTTCAAAGTCTGTGCATAGAGGGCATTATTTGATTGTGTATTAAGCACAGCAGCATTTTAGCTAGGCAGCGCAGGAGTGTGTGTCGGGAGGAGGAGTGGTGTTTCTCTCAACAGGCAAAGGCAGATCAGGGGTTTGGGTCAAAGACTGACACATTTTTGCCTTTTGTGTAGTCAAGATTTTTACATCTCCAAATCTATTTCCTAATTCACAAAATGAGGATAGTATCTACTTCATAAAATTTTTCTGAGTTAAATGAAATAATGGAAATGAAACACCTGACAATTTAATGTCATTGATGCTATTGTTAGTGAGGCAACAACTACAGAATTTTCTCCTTTGTTATTAGTTTATTCTCAGTAAATTTCATTTCAGTGGGGAGGTTAGTTATTGTTGTTAGTGAGAACAGACTAGCAGCTGATGATGATGAAATCAACAGTTTTCCTGATGATAGCCTTTCCTTTGTAAAAATAAACATCACTCTGTGTCACAGGTTGGGTCCCCGGGAGTTGTGCATGCAGGAGTTCATTGAGATTGCTTTGGGATCAGCATTAGTGGAGGGAGTGGCCAGAGGGTGATGCTGGGCTAGGATACTGGCCTTATCCTAGCCTCAGCCTACTGGGAGTGCTGGAGCCGGAATGGCCCTTCACAGTTGTCCCAAGTTGGGCTGAGGTGGCTCAGGTCCTATCTTCCCACCCCAGTCAGTAACAGCATGCAGGTTACTCTGGGAATGGGAATGACCTTGGTCAAGGGGCTCTTCAGAGCTGAGGAATCCCTGACGGGACACATTCAGAATGGAGTGAGAATCTGGGCAACACCTAATTGCCTAGCTATCCACACTATGAAGACGGGCTCTTTCTCAGTCAGTGCCTCTCCTGTCTTTCCAAATCCAGAGAGAATCCACATTATCAAGTTCCTTCTAATCCTTTTGATAGCAGCTCTTAGGGCAGATGGAAAGGTATCTGTAACCCAGGTATGCAATGGTTTCCAAGGGAGAAGAGTTCTATGTGCTCGGCTAATGAGCAATTCCTTGTCCTTCTGAGTGTGTGTCAGGGGTGAAGGGCAGAATACAGAGAAGGGTCACAAAGCCCTGTCAAAGCACCTGAACAAAGGTGCAAGTAGGCTGAGAGGGAAGTGCATATGAAGCAAACCTCTGAGAGATCTGAGGTCCAAGTCCCACAGCCATGACCACATCTCAACACTCTTAACATGATGAGAGTCAACGAGAGCCCAGGAGGTGCCCTCTCACTTAGGAAAATACAAATGAGCCTAAGTGGCAGAATACAAATAAAACCTTTATCTGCAAAGAAAAAGATTTTTTAAAAAAAAGATGGGGAAGAAGTGTTCTGTTCCCTCAATTCTCCCTCAGAAAAGAAACACAGAATTTAATCTCCAAAGATATTATTGATGAAATGTCTTAAATCAAGTGAGGAGGCCAAGGACTGTCCAAATAAGCTAGAGTCTTCCATGAAACTCATCTCCTTATTTTAACAAAAGAAGGAAATATAATTCTCCTCCGGTGTCACAGCTGAAGAGGGAGAGAGAGACCATGCTGTGATTCTCCAGAGAGGCTACTAAATAACACTCCAGTGATGCCCACAAAGCTATTACAGAGAGGATGAATGCTTCCCTCCTAGTAAATTAGACAGGGCCATCAAATCTGCTCAACCAATATTAATTTGAATGTCCATTTCAAGGCTGAGGAATCAATAACTCACCAGGGAAAAGAAAAAGAATTAAACCACATTTAGACTACCTGATGAAATAAAACACCATGGAATAGGGTCTATAAATACTGCTAGGGTCTTTTCCAGAACTTCTTGATTTGAGCTTTTGATTATCACCTCTGGTCAACAAATCTGCCTATTATAGTAACGTGGTATTTATACCTTGTAGAGGAAATTCAGAGAGGGCTGAAAAGAAAAATACTGTAGAATAAGTCCTGCCAACCAAATAAAATGGCACCTGTCAAAACATCAATTTGGTGAAATAGCAAAAGAAGATCTAATATATAGGGCCTGTCAGTGAACATCTAAATAATAGTGCTTTTATCAGCAATTTCTGTGCTTTGGTTTACACTTAAAATACACATCAGGCAACCCATTCAGGACCCCTCCTGTCTCTCAGGATCTACTCCTATTCCCCAATAAATTTTCGTACTCTTAACCTGTATTGTTCCTTAAAATTCATTCTTTGACTTTGGGGAATATGAACTTGGTGTATCTGACTTTTAGCAAGTTAGGAGTTATATATTTTCCCCTATATCACTTTGGAGATCCCCCTCGAGATTATTGGAAGAAGGTAAAAGTTTGCTATTGTTTCATAGATTCTGGATTATTACTCATTTAGGTAATCAGAAATTGTCATTCTTGTTTGCCAGTTGCTTGTGATTTGTCTTTTTATGCCTTTTTTTTTGGACAAATGATGGTAAATTTAAGTTGAGAACATGGGAAGGTTATGATGTTTCTTTGCTGGCAGGGTCTTATATTTCTGTTTTGTGTATGGACTTACTTGTTGCTGAATTTACTAGTTGACCAGTCTGACTTGTGTGGATGTTATGGCTATTGTCTTATCTCAGACCAGTGGTGCTAGTTCCCTAATGTTAGACTGTCCCTTAGCATACTTTGATGCTAACCAAAATGTGAATCTGTAAAATGCCGTAAAAAAAAAAAAAATTTAAAATCTAGTTTTAAATAAATACCTCATAAAATCGGGACTCTGTCAGTTAGTTATTTGCAACAGCATGGCTATCAACATTAAATCTGGGAGGACAGTTTTCACTAATACAATCTGGCCTAATCCTCCTTCATGCTTGTGAAGGGCAATGTCAAGCCTGTTCTGCCTCAGTTTCCTTTCTGGTCTGATCTTCCACTGGTGAGGAGACAGTCTTAGCTCTTGAGATCCCCCATTCTCACCTTTTTAGGCTGAGAGTGATGACTCATGGGAAAACTGTCTCAGCAACTCACCATGGGTGTGAGAAGAGAAGACTTTCTTTTCTCTGATCTCATTTCTGATCTTTTTCTATCACTTTGTACTTTCCCTTTTTTTTTTGAAGGCATATTTCTTCTAAAGATCAGAGAGAAAGAAAGAGTCTCTGAAAAAGTTTTAGTCCCAATCTGTCTCAACATTTCCCTCCTATCCAACAACTAAGAATTTTCAAGATGAACCCATAGAAATCGAGCATTTGTTAATGCCAAAGACAGAAAGTCATTTTAGATGAGGAGCATACCTCATCTCTGGGCCAAACAAGACACTGGAATTGTGCCTATCTAGAAGAACACACATGAAGGCAATGTCCTTGCCTAGTGTTCTGGGCACAATTTCTTATCCAGCAGATACTGGAAATTGAAACTTGAGACTTAGTGGTAGGAAAAGACTTCTAAGTGACACCAGAAGAAGCTATTTCTTAAGCATTATACTTACGGGACCAAAACACATCCAGGTCAAGAGAGAATTTCTAAATTACTCTTTTATTTCACTTCCTCATACTCTCAAAAAGGCCCCCCAAGAAGTTCAATGACTCCATTCTTTGCAGCCTCAAAATTGCAAAAGTGAAAGACTTTTCTTGGAGAAGAAAGTCCCAGAGCATCATGTTTCAGAATGGCGGGGGCCTAGGGAGGTTATTCCTTGGGATTTGGTTCAGAGGTCCTAGGCCCCTACAGCCAAGAGAGAAAGAAGCCGGGCTACTGCTCCAGCTGGCAGCAGACCTTGGTGTCATTCTTGTGGTGCTGGTTCTAGGCTCATCCGGAATGTACAAGTTGTGGGGCAGAAAGGCTTCCACCCCGATTTCAGATGAAGACCTTGGAGGCCAGGCAGTGTGCCCCTGAGGGGGCAGTGTGTGAATCCAAAGGGGCAGTAGAGACCCAGAAGGTTGGAGAAGCCAGGGGCGTGGACCATCCAAGGAAAGCTGCAAGGAGTAAACAACACCAGCCAAAGAAAGAAGTCATGGGAACTACAACCACCAGAAATTCTGTAGGGCGGAGCCCCTCAAGTCCTTTTGAGTTCAAAACTTGCCACGGATTGCCAGGGATGCTGGAAGTGGAACTGTGGGATTTAATGTTTGCCCTGCTGGAGTTTGGTCTTGATTTTGTCTTATTCCTTGCTATCTCCCTGTTTGTAACTTTTGAAACAGAAATATCTACCTTGTACCATTGAATGTTGGAAGTGTTTAACTTTCTTTTCATTTGTGCAGGGGCTGGGAGATAAGAGTTTGCCTTACATCTCAGAGGAGACTTTGGACTTGGGCTTTTTCAGCAATGCTGAAACTGTTAGGACTTTGTCAACTCTTAGAGACGGGCTAAATGCCTTTTGCATAAGGGGATGTGCACAAGTCTTTGGGGTGCCAGGGGCAGAATGTTAAGGCTTGTGTTTAGATGTCTCCTCAAAGCCTCATGCAGTCATAGGTGGGGCTTTTTCAGAGGCAGTTGGGTGTAGAGTATGTGATGCCAGGATTAATTCATGGTGCAGTGCTAGGCTCAAGGACACTAGGATTAAGGATGTGATCGCTACCTCCCCTAAGTAGCCTGGATAAGATATAAGGGATAGAAAGAGCTGTGGTTATCCCTTGTTGCTTTGCTACCTTCTGCCCACCATGAACTCTTTGTCCTCTGCCATGCCACTGTGCCTTGGAGCCAGCCGATTATGGACTGAAACCTCTACAAACTGTGAGCTAAATAAACTTTTGGGTGTCAGGTATTTTTGTCTCAGCAATGAGAAAAGTAACTAAGACTAAGATGGGCTAAGATGACAGCCAATATTTTGGCCCTGGCCTTCCAAGATCAGCAAGGACCCAGGACATAAGGGAACCTTTTCTACAGGATCCTACAACTTTGGTGAGTCACCCAACCTCCTGAGCAAGGAGATTGCTGGACCCCAGAGGACAGGAATCAATAAATTTACAGTGTGAAAAAAAAAGTCACAGGGCTGGGGATGTAGCTCAGTGGTTCTGGCGCCTTCCTTGAAAGCACAAGTTCCCAAGTTGATCCCCAGTACCAAAAAAAAAAAAAAAAGTCACAAAAGGGAAAAGTCTGTCATGCTTTCACAGAAAGCAACATGGTTAAGCAAGACCTTGACCCATCCTAGTGGCTGACATTGACAGAAGAACTGAGAGGCTCTATTACATGGTTCCAAAAGTAATGCCTGAAGAGACTTAACTGACCTTGATAGACAGCAAGAGCTTAACTTTCACATAGGTCTCACTTTAACTTGGTCTTAAACACCAACAGAAAAGGATAACCAAGAGATATATAAAAACAATACCACTGTAATAAAAGCTAGATAAAAGGGCTCCAATTGCTAACCCCATCTGGCAGGTTCCAGCTACACCTGTAGCTGACCACTCTCGTGGTTCAGTGAGGCTTAAAAACCTATATTAAAGGCTATATGTAGGGAATAGGGAAAGGAGACATTACTAGGACCTCTGTAGTAAGTCCTAGCCTCCTGTGAGCCATGGCAGCATGAGGCGAATTAACTCATTATACAGGAAAGGCAGAAAAAATGAGACCCGGAGAAGGGCCTGATCAGTGCTGCTCTGGGCGGCAAAGAAGAAAGCCCCAGCTTACCGCACCTTTTATTCAGTACATTAGGAGAAACAAATGTAACAAATGACTTGCAGAGAGTTCAGTACATCAGGATAAACAAAGTGTAACAAATGACCTGGGGCGGGGGGGGGGGCAGCGGAAATCCAAGAGCAATGAGGAACTGAGTAGATGAAGATTTGGTTCCTCCCAGGATGTTTTCAGCTGGTATAATCTTGTCCTGGAGAATCACAGCACCACCGGCTCATTGAGGTCTCAGTTGTGACTGGAGGCCAAAGTGCAATCATGTCCCGAAATGCCATAGCTGGCCTGTAGGCAGAAGAACTAGGCCTAACCAAATGATTTGCCCCTAAAATTATGTAGCATTGCTCCCGACAGCTATAAAAGCTCAACAAGAATCTTTAGATTCCCTAGCTAAAATTGCCCTTCAAAATCACCAAACTCTCCATCTTCTTATAGCTTAAACTAAAGAGACTTATGACAAGAAATAATAGACTTATAGATAACCTCCATCAGTAGAGGGGTCTAAGAGTCAATTGGGTACAATCACTATTCCAGTCCCTTAAGAGTAGTGTCTGGATGTGACTCTTTCCCCAACTTGCCTTTCCATTCTAGTGCTCATGCTTTGATTATATGTGCTTTAATTTCTTAGAAAATTTGTTTATTCTTGCCTAGAGGCTGCCAAACTCCAAGTGATCATACAGATGGAATCAATGACAAATGTGCCAGATACATTTAATCAGGATTCACTAGGGTGACCTTGTGCATAACTGCTAAACTGCCACATGACTTCTTTTCAAGGGTCAGTAGATTAGCTCTCTGGAGAAGGCCCCTGACTGTGGTCTCCCCTACACCAACCCTTCTCAGTTCAAAGCAGCTAAATGGAAACTATTCTCCTTATCCCCTAATAGCAGTTAGAGGTACCTCTGCAGAAGGGGGAAAATTATAGACAGCTGAGTTAGGTAAAAATATTATAGGTAGTCAAATGGGGGTAGGCCCTCGAGGGAGTCAGTACAAAAGATGAGAACACATCAAAACTGTGGCTGGAGGCACATCTGAAGAAGATTAAAGTCACAATGGCCAGATTTACATACTTCTCTAAGAGATAGAAAGCTTGATTATTGGTACCACCCTTTTGAGAATTCCCCTATAAATAAACCATTATCTCATTAGGGATGGGCTATCCTCTCCTACCCACTAAGACTAAGACTAAAGACAAGACTAAGATTACAGGTTATCAACCAAGGTTAATGATATCATTTATATGCCCTTACTAGTACTGGATCTGTATTAGCCAAGTGGCTATACTTATGATCTTATTGGTTGATTATAGTTTTGACTCATGTTGTACTCACCTCATGATTTTGCTCTATAAAACTTTCTCAGGGAGGTAGGCTTGTTGGCAACCCATTCGATACCCCTCCTGTCTCTCAGGAGTTACTCCTATGTCCCAACAAATTTTTTTACTCTTAAAAAAAATACACATATCTAGGAACTCAGAGGTACAGGTTGAGTTAGAGCTGCCACTGATGTCATACATTTGAGCTCTAGTTCATGACAGATTAATAGTGCATTGATGCACTGTTCATCCCAAACAGAACAAGGAGAGAGGCAGGGATTGTGCTTTGTAGACCACCTGTGATTATGAGTATGCATCAAAAGCAAAGAAATATATCATCGATTCCCTTTAGAAGTACAGCAAAATCCCAAAGCCTTTGAGTGCAAAGTGTTTGGCAGTGTGGAAGAGCATTCCCATACAGAAAGTTGTCAAGATATTATAGATTTCTATTCCCAAACCCATGCAAGCACCCTCTGAAAAAAGCATGTGATCTGGCTGGACCCCTCGGAAAGCTGGTGACATCTCCAAGTTTGTAAACTTTGCTTGGGCAGACAGACACAATGATGCTAGAGCACAGAAGAATGTTAGCCCAATACTGGAATAGTGTTCCCTTGTGACAGGTATGGAATAAACTGGACCAAAATGAACAAAAATGCAGGGAGACAACATCATTCCCCTTAAGAGAAGGATGAGGTGTCGTGGGAAGTGAAGAAAATCCTGGAAATCTCATGGAGTGAGGTTCCCAGATTTGTAGGAACAAGGGTTACAGGCATGGGTGGAGTTTGAAAAAAATCACATAGTCCTTTAGTTTTTCCTCCTGCTCTCTCAATATAAAACCCCCTTTAAATGCAATGTTGTCAGATGGTTTCATCTCAGGATTACGTCATTATCTATGATAGAACTTCCTGCTACATCCCTTTGAGAAACTATTTAGGTAATCATATTGCAAGATTGATGAGGTTTTCCTGATGTCTTTGCATTGCTTTCCTTCACTTTTATTCCCTTATACCCACCTTGGTGTCCTTAGAGCATTCTAAATAATTCCCCTGTTCTTAGATCAGGAATTTAATAATGTTGCAAAATGATTGTAGAACCTGCAGAATTATCACTGTAAGACAATACAGACAAGTCTGTAATACATACACATTCTCTCTCTCTCTCTCTCTCTCTCTCTCTCTCTCTCTCTCTCTCACACACACACACACACACACACACACACACACACACACACACAGACTAGTTCCTTGCCATATCCCAGTGGCAGTTTTTATCTGTTGAGTCTGCCAGGATTGTCAACACCCTGCATCCTCTCAGCTGTGCAAATGCAGTGAAAACTCCCTCCTGTGTTTTCAGGGGAGGTGCCAAACTCTTGTATTATTGTGCCCCTTCCAACATCACTACTGCATGCACTCCTAAACACGACAGCCTCTTTCTCTACAGAATAAACACACAGGCAGTCAAAGGTCTAAGAAGTACCTCCAAGCAACGAGAGGTTGAATGGCATTCAGAAATTAATTGCTTCTCAGAGAGCCATTGTCAAGAAAGCACCACATCATTTGCTGCTAACTAAGTCTTTCAAAGTACTTGAAAGGGACTGAGATAACCTGGCTGGCTGTTTGAACCCTTAGAAGTAGGCCTTTCTACAACTGTGATTTCATGTTTCAGGTTTTGTGAAATGCAAAGGTGCAGAAAGGTGCTGAGTAAGGCCAAGCCAGTCTTCCAACAGCAAGCGGGGAGCTGAGCAGTGAGTTGCTCGCTCCAAGGCATGACACCCCCTCTTCCAGCCTCTGGACCCATGAATAGTTCTTCTTTTAAACAAGCACACCATAAAGACTTTTCTATCTACTCCTACCTCTAGAGATCTGTAGACACATATATGGATCTTAGAGCAGGAAGTGGCTTTAAATACAAACAAATCCAGCAGTCAGCCATGGAAACATTTCTCAACCCAGCTGGTAGATCCAGCTGTCCTGGTTGTGATGGGGAGGGGCTTGGGTGACCTCACACCCCTATGGGGCCTTCGTGATGGTTCCATGGAACCTGCTGGTAGAATTCATCTCCTTCAGGGTCTCAAACTGATAGTTTGGTTTGGTTTCCCAAGGTGTTTTTTTGTTTTGCTTTTTTTGATGCTGGGGATCGAACTCGGGACCTTGCACTTGTGAGGCAGGAGGTGGAGCCACTGAGCTAAATTCCCAGCCCCTAAGGTTTTAAACATTTTTGTATTATTTTCCAACACTTAGGATCAGCAGGTTTTTGCATAAAGATGTGAACCAGGTCCCTTTAGAAAATCAGATGTCATGTGACCACACCTCCAGGCCATGTGCATCCGGCTGAGTTGCAGTCCTTACCGCCTTGCACAGGTCCGAACACTCACATAGGTGACGCATTCACCTATTTGGGTTGTCAGTCTCTTGTTCGCTCTCCTGTGGCCAATCTCACTTCACAGATGAGGCAACAATAATGACTTGTCTAGGAAGGAACAATGGCAAGACAAGGATCTGGATCTCCTAAGCTCAGGGTCAGCACTGCCTTTTCCACTATGTGTCAGCATTTCTTAAACTGGGGGCCTATGGATGTGGTTTTCACGATCCATGGAAATACTTTTCCTTAAAAATGGGTCTAGAGTTGACTCTCATCTGAGAAGTCCTACATTCTCAGTTACAGTATTTCTACTTTGTTATCTGTCTTAGAACAGAGGACACCATTGTGGCTCATCTCACTGTTATGCGAATTTAGAGATGCTGCTACGCAGATATGTTTCCTGAAACATTAGATGTTAGGCATGGGAGAGACCTTTCTAAGCAGAGAGTAGTTCTGAATCATCCAAGCCAGCCTCGAGAAGAGGTCCACCGTTAAGAGATCAGAAGGAAAAGATGCAGAAGCAAGCCCATGGCAGTAGCACTGCTTCTACTCAGTGATGCCCCGGAAGCAGCAGCTTCAGCCTCAACTTCTAATGATGATTTTAATACACATAGCATAGGGCAGTTGAGTAAGTGTGTGGACTTGGGTGCCAGGTGGCCTGGGCTCAAATCCCAGGCCCCCCATTTACTCCTGGCATGATGATCATCAAGGTACTAAAGTTCTCAGTGTAGTCACTTCTAAATAATATTTACTTATGTGGTGATTGTGAGAATTCAAGGAGATAAACCACATGAAGTTCAGTACCTAGCATGTAATTAATACTGATAAACATGTTATTATTAGCACAACAGGTTCAGAGTATATAAACCACTCAGATATAATTTCCTCCCACTTTTTATGCATAACAAGTCTGTGAGATAAACAGGATAGATCAGATCCATTTTAAAAAACAAAGGATCTGAAGAGGGTAAATAAGTTTTCAAAGGAAATGTAGCAAGTATTTGATTCCAGGAACAAAGCAGGTACTTGAATCCAAGTTTTCTGCTTCAGGCTCCTGTGATAGTCCTACTATCCACAATACGTTTGGGAGCCTCTCTGCAATAGGAGAACTATTCTGAGGGTTAGATATCAACACATGGTCACATATGAAGTGTACTCAAAAAATAAGGTGAATGTTTAAATTAGAGGATTACTATAGCAAAAAGCACATTGCCATTAATCCCCTTTAAAACACTTGCCTTCACTTTAAACACACGTATCCCATCATTCTGTAGCAGTTCTGTAACAGTTCTGGAAGTTCTCTTTTGTGAGCGAATTTAGTTGCATTGTTGTTGGTTCCTCGATGTCCTGAATCGATTCAAAACATTTACCTTTCATGGCCATTTTGACTTTGGGGAAAAGCCAGAAGCCACACAGTGCCAGATCTGGTGAATATCTGAATATATTTTTATTTGACAGAAATTGCTGTAAGGATTTTGAACATTGTGATAAATCTAAGAAA
Organism: Heterocephalus glaber; assembly: GCF_053883595.1. Classification (NCBI taxonomy): domain Eukaryota; kingdom Metazoa; phylum Chordata; class Mammalia; order Rodentia; family Bathyergidae; genus Heterocephalus; species Heterocephalus glaber. Next base: position 14,786,583 of record NW_028258315.1, read on the forward strand.
ATCTAAACATTCACCACTATTTTGTGATAACATCTAGCAAGATGGGCACAAATCACATAAGAGTCAGCATACCAAGGAAATTTTTAACATTAAATTAGACATTCCTTGGAAGGAGAACTTTCTGCTCCAATGGCAGACAGTTTTCAGATGGCAGCAGTAGCTTCCATGCAGTAACCAGGGGAGCTCTAAGGGTACTCCAGTCCATGTGTGAGCTTGCTGCTCTCTCACTACGGGTGAAAGGAATGAGTCATTATGGGAATGGGCAGAGGACTGTGAAGGCAGAAGAGCACGAGGCTCGTCCCAGCCCTGAGTATTATGGACTGTGTGCACTGCTGCTGAGAGTTTAAATGAGGTAGCAGTCTATATTTCCCATGCAAAGGAACCCTGTCAGTTCATGGGATTTTCATTGGTTAAAGCCCCAGGAAACTTTTTATGGTGTTTCCTAAATTCCTGCTTTGGATTCCATACATTCTATGTTGGAACTAGGTACTGCAGCAAGCTTGTTGGAAATAGATCTTGAGTAGCCTGTTTAGGACTATAGCTTAGTTCTAAAGGCAGAAATAGAACCTTGGCACTAGCTTGGACAGGCATGTCTTTGGCTTTATTAAAATCTAAATGGAGCCTCAATTTTATGACCTTTTATATGGAAGAAAGGTGAATCTCTTTACCCTGCCTACAGTATGGTGGGGATTTGCTTCCCTTCTTGGATCCATGCCCTCTCCCTCCATCACTCCCCTTTTCCCCTCACCCCACATCTGGCTGAGGTGGGTCAGAGAGCCCTGTCAAATATATCTGGAAGTAATACAATGGATTTCACTTCCTGCAGCCTCTTTCTAGTCTCTGAGGGAGAAATTTTCCCTCTAGCAGACCATGGTAAGAAGGTTGAAAGGGAGACTGTAATCCGGGGTGGGAAAAATAATTTTTGTATCATTTGACCTGAGACGTCCTTGCCAGCCTCCTTCATAGCACACAGGGCCCTGGGATGGTATGTTAGCACATTGCACTCTTTCCCCTCAAGGTTGCCAGACAAAATAGAGGAGGCTCAGTCAAATTTGATTTTCTGAGAAACAAAAGTAATTTTTAAATATAAACATGCCCCACGTATTGCAGAAGTCATGAATTCTAAAAAGGATTCATTATATATCTGAAATTTAAATTTAACCTGTGTTATTTTCTTCTAAATTTGGTAAAGTTATGTCCCTAGAAAAGAATCTACTTAAGCCTCGTGAGTAGAAAAGAGAAATAGGTTGATAATTTTAGGATTTTTATTTTAATGGAAGAACATAGTAAAAAATATTAAAGATAATTTTTCAAATAGAGGAAGATCAGTGCACAATGCTAATCATTTCAAAGAAAAAAAGATTTTCTTTTTTGCCTATTCTCTTCACAGTTTTATTCCTGCAAGTTTTTATTTTTATAGCTGTAACACTGTATTATAATTATATATACTATGCTTCATTTTCTTAACATTGTCTCAAGTACTTTTTGTAATTTTTAGTTTTTATAATTATTTTAAAAAATGGCATAATTTTATACAGAACTGCATATAAATAGCTATGCTTAACTTTTTAAAGAATAATGTCCATTATGTTAGGAATTAAATTTACCAATTTTTAAGTTTGAAGGAATATTTAAAAAGTATTTCTCTTAAAAATAATGTCCTTATCTTCTTCCTTTTAGGAACAAGTAGCTTTCAAGATTTTTTTCTTCCACCATTAAGTTTCTTGGTACATTTTAGGTATAAAATACATTTACATACATCATTGGGATCTTGTACCATTACATGAGTCTCTTGGTTCTTATTTTTTCCCCCTTCTCCTGCCCTCCCCTCACCCCCTCCACCCCTCCCCACTTGCAAAGATCCCGTTTCCATTTTTTTCCCTTTCTCATATTTTTCCCCTCCCCCATCCCCTAGACCTTTACTTCCTATTACACAATATCAATTATAGATTTTTAAAATTAAAATATCAAGACCTAGGAGACATTACCACAGATTTTACAGAATGTAAAAGGATAAAGAAAGCATATTTCAAAAATCTGTTTTGAAATAAATTTGACAACTTCTAAGAAGTACCTTGGAAGACAAATTAATGAAACTAACTCTGGAAGAAATATAAAATTTGAATAGTACCTATTAAAGAAAGTATATTCTTAGCTTGAAAACCTACCTATATGACAACAACAGGCTCATATACATTTTAACTGATAAATTATATCAAACATTTAAAGCAGAAAAAAAAGGAACACTTCTCCCCTCATTTTAGGAAATCAACATTGTGCTAATCCTAAAACTGGATAAAGATAACAGAAGAAAAAAGTATGAACATAGATAGAAATTTGTTTAACAAAACAAACAATTAGAAGTCAAATCTGGCAGTATGTAGAAAGTGGTTTTGTTATAGGGATGGCAGTGTTGGTTCAGCATTGAAAGATCCACCCCTAAAAGTCAGCATTTTAACAGAGGAAAGGAAAAGCCACATGACCCTGTCACTAGTTGGAGAAAAAGTATTGGACTAAATTCTACAGCTGTTCATGGTAAAAGCTATCAGGAGACTAGAAGTAGAACAGAACCTTCTCAACAGATTAAAGACATGTACTCCATACTTCCAGCGAGAATGCCTTATATGAATGGAGAAGATACAATGCTTTCTCCTTAAGGTGGGGAACCAGGGCAGATATGCTTACTCTTCATCTGTCCATTAAACTTTGAAACCTAGGCCCCACCAAAATAGTCTGGCAATAAAATGACCCAATTAGGATAGGATTGGCAAGGTAGAAGCAAAATCTTTATATGTAGATGAAATGATCATCTACAGAGAAAATACTAAGAAATCTCTAGGAGCCCCTAGAACTTGTATTTGAATTTAGCAGGATTAGAAAACACAAGGTCTATATAAAAATTCAGGTCTATGTATACTTGGTATAAATGAAGAATTGGATATTGACATTTAAAAGTTATGTAGGAGTACAAAGGACCTAGAAAAGTTAAAAACAGAAAAGAAACCAGCATTGGAAGACATTTAGTACCTAATTTTAAGACTTCTTCTAAAGCTACAGTAATCAAGGCAGTGATGGTGTAAGGAAAGACATATAGATCATTTGAATAAAACAGAGAATCTAGAAATAGAACCACCACACATATATGGTCCACTGAGTTTTGAAAGATTATTTAACATTAGCATTTTATAGAATATAAACTCAATTCAAGAGCCAAGGAAGAGAGTTTTCAGCAAATGGCACTAGAACATCTGGTATCTGTATATAAAAAATTAACCTCAACCCCTTATTTCCATACATAAAAATAACTTGAAGGTATCTATGAACCTAAATTTGACAGCCTAAAAGTATAAAACTTTAAGAAGAAATTATAAGGGAAAATGTTTATGAATTTAGGGTAGGCAAGAACTACCTAGGATACAAAAAACATGATGTAAAAAAAAAACCATGATGCATAAAAGAAAAAAATTGATAAATGAGATTCCATCAAAATTTAGAACTTTAAATGACATCATTAAAATGAAAAGTAGTCCTTAAACAGACCATATTTACAATGCATATAACCTATGACCAGAATATGTAAAGAACTCTTACAGCTCATTAATAGACAACCCAAATGAAAAGTAGACATAAGAAGATGATAAATAGCCAGTACAGCACAAGGAAAGGTGTGCAACTCGAGAATCAGAAAAATACTAATCAGTACAATAACAAGATTAAATTATACACTCATTAGGGAGATGAAGTCAAACGTTTTAAAAGCTTTGTCATGACTTTTTCTTTTTGTTGGATTCTCCCCCTTTGCATTTAATTTGTCATGCCCAATTGATTCATTCTGCTGGGCTTCCTGGGGTTGTGACCTCATTGTCTTTTCCTAGGGTATTGTCTAAAATTTTTTGGAGTGCTGGTTTGATATTCATGAAGTTCCTGAGGTGCTCTTTATCATGAAAGTATCTTATTTCTCCATCAATTTTGAAAGATAGTTTTGCAGGGTATGTCAATCTGGGCTGGAGGCTGTTCTCCTTTAGGGGTTGAAATATATCACTCCAAGCTCTTCTTGCTTTGAAGGTTTGCATTGAGAAGTCTGCTGTGATTCTGATGGGCTTTCCTTTGTATGTGATTTGTTTCTTTTCTCTCACTGCTTGTAGAATTTTATTCTTCTGTTGGATTTCTGGAATCCTAACTATTATATGCCTATGTGTAGATTTTTTTTTTGATCAAAGCTAGCTGGAGTCCTATATGCCTCACTTATCTGTATGTCAAGTTCTTTTCCCCTGCTTGGGAAGTTTTCTGCCATCACTTCTGTGAACAGTTTTTTTTATGTCATCTGCACTCTCTCCTCTTTTTTCATTGACTCCAATCAGTCTTATGTTATTCTTCTTTGCATCATCTAGCAGCTGTTGGATTGATTTCTCATGTTCCCTTACAATTTTAAAGCAATTTTTCTTTTCCTCATCACTAATTGCAATCTTATCTTCTATATCTGAAATTCTATCCTCAAATTGGTTCATTCTGCTGCGCAGACTTTCGATGGAGTTTTTAATTTTCTGGAAATCTGTTTGCATCTGTTTTATGGATTCCATTTGTTTCCTATGTTGGGATTCCATCATGTTCCTCAGCTCCTCTGTTTTTCTATCTGTGTCCTCTCTAGATTTATTAATCATGTCTTGCACTATGAGCACAATCTTTGCTGTTATCTGAGTAATTACTTCTGATTTCATTTTTCCCAGAACCTCTTTTGTTGCCAGTTCAGAGAGTCCAGATGGTTGAGTATCAGATTGTTCCATCTCATTTTCCTTTGAGGTTGCTGTTGGTGATCCAGAAGTCTGTTTTTGAGGCTTGTTTACATGTCTTCTCATTTCCATGATGGGGGTGGGGGGTGTGCTTCTGGCACTCTTGTGGCTCACCTTCTCTGCCCTAGGAGTGTGGAATGGCAGCAGGGGAGCTTCCTTCTGGGTGCTGGAACTGGCTCATCTTCTCTGCCCTAGGAGTATGGAGTGGCAGCAGGGCAGCTTCCTTCCAGGTGCTGGGACTGGCTCACCTTCTTAGCTTTCAAGATTTTTTAGCACCAAAGTAATTTTGATTTGACAAAGCCACTCCTTGAACAAAGTTGAATGAAGTTCCTCTGAATCCTCTTCCCAAGTAGCCCTTGCCTTTAGCACTTCTGCATCAGTCTTTATTCCACTCAGGTTTAGCAAGAATCCTGTCAAGGTGGTTTAGCCAGGATCTCTCACCTTCATTGTGAAATCAGTTTTCATTTCTGATCACCCTTGATATTTGACCAAATTCTTATTTCCCCACGATCATGGGGAAACATCTGATCATCCTGGCCTGCCTGTAGAAAAAATCATTTTAAGCGGGGTTAGCAGTAGTACCCCACCCACTCATAACTTTCCACCTTGTACTGCTAACTCACAAATCCTCCCTTCTCCTTGTATCTGAGTCAATCCCAATCCTTCTTCTCTACTTCAAAATCCCACTGCAGTAGTCCCTCTGAATAAAGTCTGCCCCATGCTGTTACAACAAGTGCCAAGAACAATTTCTTCTTTAACAGTTACAGTGACTCAATGTGGATAGGATCAGCCTCAGCATTGGACTCCCCAGACTTCTCGGCCAGTTCCTCAGACATGCACCTTCAGAGGTGCATGAAGACCTTTGTCTTTGCTTTTGATCCACTGAGCAGAAATCATGGTGTGTCAGACACTTCCTGAACCACTGATTCAAGTGTCCACTAAAGCACGGGAAGAATAGATTGGATGCTTGAGATTTTGAGTGAGCTCTAGAAGCTGAGTTAGAGTCCTAGATAAACAGAGCTTGGTTAGAGCAATCTTCTTTGGCTTCTTAGAGAAACTGAAGATCAATCCAAATGGGCTTCCCCAGGACCTCTGCTTTTCTATTGCTTTCCGTGCTTCTTCCTCTTTTTGCCACTTTTGATCCACCCTTCTGTTCCCTTGAGTCTTTTGGTATGCCCCTCCAAAGCCTTACCTTTTCTTCTTTCTGTGCACCCCGCCACACTTTCCCCTTCCCGCCTCATGCCTTCATCCCCTCATAGTCATTTAAGCTTTAGGCCTCCTGCCCACTGTGGGAGTCTCAAGGTACTCAGGGATCCCTAAACAACAACGACCTAAGGAAGGAGGAGGAGGAGGAAAAGGGGGAGAGTAATAGGGGAGGGTAAGGAGAAGGACAAAAGGAAGGAGGGAAAGGAAGAAACTGAAGAAAGAAAAGAGGAAAGAAAGGAAAAAGAAAGAAAGAAAAGAGTAATTAGACTGGATATTTATCTACTCGGCTAGGCTTTAGAGATATCCAGATGACTATTTGCTGTGTTCCCTGTCTCTCATCTAAACTGCAGTTCATAGCCTCCAGATTAAGTATCAGGGAAAATGAAAACCTTAAAAGTCTCCTCTGCAAATATGAGTAAAAGCATTATCCCCCCTCAATCTCAACTTGTCCTATTTGCCAAAGACACAATTTCAATAAAATATATAAAGTGGAGCAAAGCTAAAATTTTAACAATGAATGTTTGCATGTATATGTTTGTATATGGCTATGTATGTATGATAAATATGTGATAGATTTTTAGGTCTGGAAATTACTAAATTAATTTATAAAACTCCTGAAAGGAGTTTTATTCAAACTGGCCTAGAGATAAATGAGTGCTTATAAATGAACTGTTCTTAAACCTACCAGAAATATGGCAACTAATCCAAATGTTTTTCAAAGTTTCACATCTTTAGTACATCTGTCATAAGTAAGATAGTTTTGATCAGGTAATAATGTGTGAAAGCCTTACCTTCGTAATGTCCTAGCCTGTTTGTTTGTTAGGACAGACAAAAGCAATTCCATTTTGATTCTGTCAGTTTTCACACTCCCTTAATATACCCTTTACCAAAGAGAAAATAGTAACTTTATAGTGGAGAAACTTTGTACCTTCCATAAACCAAGTGATCTATGTTAACATCATCACTGATAAGACATTAACCCTGATACGATGCACTGAGAAAGACAAAATAATCACTTCTGTGATGTTCTTGTCAAAAATGTATAGCACCAAGCTAATCATGAGATAAGATCAGACAAGCTGAGATGGAGTGACATTCTATGAAATAGTTGCCCACCACTCAACAAAAGTGTCAAGGCTTTGGAAGATAAAGAAGGACTGAGAAACTGTCCCAGAACAGAGGATACTAATGAGACATGACAGCTAAAGGCCATGTAGAATTCTAGATTGAATACTGGAAGAGAAAAAGGACATTAGGGGGAAAGTACAAGAATTTGAAATAAGGCCTGATATTTAGTTAATAGTATTACATCAATGCCACTTTCAGGGTTTTGATGATTGTGGTATAGTTTTGTAATTTGTATTAGAGGAAGCTGGGTCAAGGGTATATGTGAGCTGTGTATATTATTTTGTAATTTGAGGCTAAAATTGGTTTGAGATGAAAAGTTAAAACAACAATAACAAAGTCACAGCCCTCTCCACTATCAGAGGATTTTCCAGACTTGTCACTTGCTCATGGTCCCTCCAAAGCTCCATGACGTGATACACAGCAAATTGCTTTGATTTGGCCATATTGCCTAAAAAAGGGCTGGCACATCAAGGTGCTCAGAAAATGGCCTGTGTGTTTACTAGTTTATTCACTCAATGTCAGTGTACTGCTTAAAGTTTCTTTACTTGGTTGATGTGTGCTTATTTGATGACAAGATGGTGGCTTTTTTTCCCCACTAAGTGACTGTTGTTTTAAAAGCCAGCTTAAGTCAGCTTTGACTATAACCACAAGAGCAGTGTGAAATCTGGTTTTACTGTATTTTCCTTATCAAATCCAACTCCATTATTAATTTTATATTGCATGTTAGCATTTATTACATGCCCACTCAGAATTAATATTCAGAAACAGAAAATCTGCTTTTGTTCCTGTAGATGCATTTTTAGACATTGCCTTATAAAGTGTGCATTTGTGGAATTCTATTTTTCTGTACGTTAACCTCTTCAAAGGGACTTGAGCATCCTTAAAAGATAGGAGGGCACAAAATTAAGCCCTTTAGTTATCTGGATTACATATTTGTTCTCTGATTCCTTAGTTCTCCGTTGTCCAATTCCTGTTCCCACCTCTTTCATGTGTTTAAGACAATAGACTTGTTATATAAGTAATTTTCAATTTGGATTTCTATACCTAGAGCCTAAAACATCCTGACACAGATATATTAGTTACACTCATATTTTATTCCATATTTCCTTTTCTTGTTGTGGTATACTCTTCAGAGATATATGCAAGCAGAACATGAACACACACACACACACACACACACACACACACACACGCAGAAGTCTCACTATGAATTAGCACAGTAACAATCCCCAAATCCCAGAGGTTTAAAATATGAAGTGTAACATAGCTAGTAGGGAGGACAGGGAATGTTTCCAACACAAAGAAGTGATGAATATTTGAGTGATGGCTATACCAATTACCTTAATTAAATCATTACACATTATATTGAAATATCACACTGTACCCCATAAATGTGTACAACTATTATGTGTCAATTAGAACAAAACCAAACATCACATATTTATTTCTTGCCTGTGCGTTTGTGTCTATAGTGAATTGCTTTTGTGTCATCCTCCCTCTGGGACCAAGACTGATGGAGAGCACCAATTGAAAAGTTGTGTGTCACTGAGGCAGATGACAAGAGAGGCCCAGAGGACCTCATACTAGCAAATGAATGCCCTGACTCAGAAGTGACAGACATCACTTCTGTTCACAAATCACTGGTCAAAAGTACTCTCATGGCCCTGCCTAATCACAGAACACTAGACCTGAAATACAATGGGCCATGTGTCTAGCAGTGGAACAGCATAAAGACTACCTAAGTTTACTAGACATTAGAGCTCCTGAATAGAGTTAGTCACCTGAGGAGGGAAGTAGGAATGAGAGATAAGTGTGGGAAAGTGAATTGTTTTTTTCTATACCTTTCTGTTAGCATTTAGATTTTTAAAACTTTACCACTAAGTATAATAAATAGAGATAAGTACACAAGTCACAAATATATAGCTTAATGAATTAAAAAGTGACATTCATAAAATTATCATTCAGTCCAAGAAATAGAATCTTGCCACTACTCCAGAAGCTCATTTTATGACTGCTCCAATGTTTACCTCTAACTTCCTCAAAAATTATCCTGATTTTTAATGTGTAATTTTTTTAACCTTATAGATTAAAAATTTAGAAGAAAGAAATATTTACACACTTATCACAAGGGAAGTAGGAAGTCTGATTCTCTTGGGACATCTCTGAGCCAGAGTTGGGAGGAATGCACAGGGCCAGTGATGGCGAACCTTTTAGAGTTTTCAATGATACAAACAACCTGCTGAGCACATGTGCCATAGGTTTGCCACTACTGGCATAGGCGACTGTTTTGGATAGTTGGAACTCACAGGGGATACAGAGTGGGTCTACACTCCCAGGAAAGTACCAGGGCCAAGGGAGAACTAGGATCTCTGAAGCCTATGGGATAAAAAAAGATATCTATCCCCATGCACTCCTCAAGGTGTCAGGACCCTCAGTGACACGGTGTCTCACTGTCTGGGACTTATAATCATCCACCTTAGCTTTGTGGCCCAGGCTGAGGGTCTTCCTCATGGCAGTTATGCCTCATAGACAGCAGAAGATCAGGCTCAACGCTGGCACTGGGAAATTAAAGGAGAAAGGGCAATGATAGCAACCAAGCAGGGCTGAGAGCTAGCCCTGCTGCATCTTCTGGGAAACTTTCAGGATTCCTTCTACACCTGAAGAGGTGGTGACAGTAGGTATCACAATGTGAGCTTTTGTATGTTTTTCCTGTCAAGGGGGGGGGGACAAAACCAGATATAATTTTATTTAAAACAAAACAACCCAAACACTAAAATAAATAAAACAGCACTATTTTTAATCCCTGGATCTATGGAGCAAATTTAAGTGGAGCCAAAAAGTGTTGCTGTTTATTGATGACCTCTACTATGTCTGCACTGAAAGCTATGCTACCCATTTGCCTCCCTTGCTGTGGACTTTGGTAAAATCATGTTTCTCTCTTTCCTCAACTTTTATGGGATCAGAGACACAGGGCTAGGGAATGCTATGTTGTTATCTGAGCACAGAATAAAATCACTCCACCTCTTCCCTGCCAGGTGGGCTGGGTATGTTCACCTGTGCTCTCAGTGGTTTTGCCTTTTTATTTGCTAATGGCCAGGTCTGACCATAGGCAGTGGAACAGAGGGCTGGCCCTGTGTTCTCTGTGAAGCCCCTCTGTGCCTATCCAGTTCCTAAAATGAACCACTGTCTTGAAGTAAGTGAAGGAGAGGACATGAAGAATGTGTCTGTCACACAGGCTTCAACTGAGAAGACATATATGCATATATAATTCTTTTGGAATACAGCTGTGGGAGGTGGCTAAGTCTTTGAAATGTTGTTTTCTCTCAAACTCCATGAGCAGCCAGCTAGTCAAGGAGGGGAGCTTATGAGGGCTGGCTGGAACCTCACAAACAAGAGCTGGATCCCAAGACCAGACCAAGACATTTGTTTGTTTTTGTTCCTCCTGGCCTCCATAACAAGGACATCCTGCACAAGCCCAGACTTAACTCGTATGCACCTGCTGCAGGGGTCAAGGAAACTGGAGGCAGGGCCAGCTGCCACTTCACACGAACGGGGGAAGCCAGATCAGCAAAGAGTATTCACCTGCCTCCAGAAAGGCTGTCACCTGAAGCCTATGCTACCTGGAAACATAGGAGCATCACTGGCTAGCATAGCTGCTCTGCCACACGTAGATAGAGGTCACAGTGGGCCAGTTTTGTTTAAAATGTTACAGTTGATTATAGCCGAGAAACATGGTTGTCTACTCCATAAACATTGAGAGCAGCCTAGTTATGGACAACAGGTATGGCTATTCCACAGACAAAGCAGTTCCTACAAAGGAGGCATCTTACTTTTATTGGGTCCCAAAGGAAAGATATTAATTATTCGTAGACTTTTAAAATGGGGCAGTCTCTAGCAGGGTGGAGTTTGGTCCTCTTGCACTGGTTTTATCCAGTTTGCCGGCCTATCCGGCTTCCTTAGCTCAGGGAGCATATCAGCTTGCTCCTTTGATTAATCCTTGGCTCTCTTTTCCCTCTTCTCACCCTCAAACGCAGTTGCCTGCTGGTTTCCTATCAGGTGTGACTTCAAGTCTGGTTAGCTCCTTGCCTCAGTTATACTTTGCACTCCAACTCTAGAGTCTGGGTAAAAATCTGTCTCTGTAGTTTATTTGATGTTAGGCTTTGAGCATTTGATAACCTACTTTGAAGTCCTGCTAGCTTCCTGCTTCAGGAGGAGGAGGGGGAATTCTGGGAAGCGTAATCTTGCCTAGCTAAGTTAGCACATTACAAAGCCAGAGCTGGCCTTGAGTGAATCATCACTAAAACTTCTGCCCTCTGGATCTACAGCTATGGTCCACTCCTCAGGAAATAAATCTGTCCTTTAAGCCAATACCACGTACCCCACCCCCAGGTGCTTTCTGCTCTTCCTCTCCAACTCCCACTTATTTTAGGACAGATCTTCCAAGAAGCAAACACACTGAGATCAGTTAAATGTGCAAGAAATGTATTAGGTGTGGGGGAAGGAAATGAGGAGGAACCTCAGAAGGCTGAGAAAGCCATCAGAGTGTGATGCAAGTCTGGCCCCAGGAAAGGAAGAAAGGAAAGCTGGCAAAGCTGCCTGTCAGAGGAACCCCACACTTCCTAGAGACAGGCCTGGCTCAGTACGCCAGTTGAGCCCAGTGACCAAAAGTAACCCTTGGGAAAATGCAGTGCTGAAGTTCAGACAGAGAAGCTGGTGCCCTGGGTCAGCTGCACTCTGGGCAGTACGAGGTTTGAGGGTGTTTTGTCTTGACTGCCCTGCTGCCTTGTTCTTGTTTCTTGTTCTCTACAAGATTGAGACCTGGGCTCTCTTCCCCTTTTGGAAGGGAACAGTAACTAAATTAGGTCCAGGAGCTTTGCCAGGTGTAGGTGGTAGGGATGCCCTTTCTAGGGTCCCCAAATGCTGGAAGATGGAGTTGCTGCTTTGCCCATAGAGTTGATGACTCAGTATACATTTCTTAAGAACAAACCAAATCAAAACAGAACTAGTGAAGTTTTCTTCTGTCAACGCAGAGGTATCCAATTTGCTAGAGATAAGGGCTTGAGGAATGAAGGAAAGCATCTGTAACAAATGAAGGTAATGAAATGGAAGTAATTTTTGTGTAAGTACTGGAAAGTTAAGGATTCATTAAAACATTAACTCCTTCCTGGGAGGCAAGGATTGTTTTTCTGAAACTGGATGGTACCTAGTAGATATCTGGACAGAACAGGACTTAGTTGCTTTTTTGGTGGTGATCTATTAGATTTTGAGGTTTTCCTCCCCACAGGGACATAATAGCAAAAATTAATTCACCACCTCACCACAATTTGTTGTTCCTATCTCGTGTGTATAGCGCACAAATTCCACTCTTACAATAAATGCAAACTGCACTTATGCAATATCCTTTTTCTGTAATGCTCACCAAAGATTTTCCCAATCAAACATAGAGCCCTCATCATGATTATGCAACTATGCAAACAATGACATATAAGTTGCTCTGCTGACCGTATTCTCAGTTTCTTGTCTTCTAAGTCAAATTATATACTTTTTTTGGTACCGGGGATCGAGCTCAGGACCTTACACTTGCAAGGCAGGTGCACTACCACTGAGCTAAATCCCCGGCCCTAAATTATGTACTTTTAATGAGCATTCATTGGTGTTTTTTTTTTTTCACTGAAAATACTAGGGGCTGATTTGCTAGATCGATGAAGCCTATATTGATATCTACTAAATGTTTGATATGGATCATAAAGAAATGATCTTTCCAGTCTACCTGCCTTCTAGGAAAAAACTCAGAGGCACTCTGTCTGCATTTCCTGTTAAGCTATCCAAGGGGAATGATACTTCTTTCTGAGTCAGAGTCCCTAGAGAATGTTCCTTTTGCAGATGAATAAACCTCACATGCTAATTAGGACCCATTGACCTCCTACTCCACACAAGGAGGTATTGAAAAGCAACCTCCTATTAGCAGTTTCTGGCTAGGGCACTAGTTGTCTTAAGCATCAGTTTCTTCCTAATTTAAAACAGTCCGCTGAGTTTAGTGATGTTTGCAGGAGCTTGGTAAACAATCTGTTCTGACACATCCTGATTGCTGGCGGCTTCTTACCAGGGTGAGACTGAGAAGAGAAATCATTAACATCTTCCAGTCCAGGTATGCACTGGTCCATCAGTATCAGGGACTGAGCAGAAGCATGTGCTGAAATACCCTGAGAGCCTCAAGCTTGGATGACTTGGGAAACAGCCCCTATGTCTTTCCAGTTGATAATGAAATCTCCTTTTGGCCAGGATCTCTGCATTTCATCCTTTATAACCAGGCCCATCAATTCTGCCTATTGAAAAAAACCCAAACTCTCATAGTGGCCACCTTCTCTCCTTTTCTATTCCACTATCAGGGCTTATATTCAGGTAAGTTGTACTGATTGTACTGCCATTCCAGGAAGAAAATAGCACTGGCAGGTCCTTCCCCCAACTTTAAACCAGGACCCAGCATGTTAAAGGTTAATATCCAACCTGATCCGAGCTCCAGGACTGGTAGGTGAGCTGGTCTATGTGAGTCACTACCACCTGGGGGGTTAAAAAAATCCCCCCACCAAAGATCAGGCCTGTGGTAGCTCATCTTAAAAGGTAAATGGCTGTAAATACTAGTTCAAATGGTCAAAGATGTGATTAAGTTAATGATATTGAGATGGCAAGAGGAAGAAATTATAAGAAATTACATTGGATCGCGTGGACTCTAAATGCAATATTATACTGTACCTAATATACTACAATAGGAGGCAGAGGGAGGTTAAGAGGAGACGCTCAGGAGAAGCAGTGTGAAAATGCAGAATAGCTTGAATGTGTTGGCCTTGAGATCTGGGGTGACATACCCACAAACCCAGAAATACGCCAGGCACCAGAAGCAGGGAGAAGCAGGTCATAGATCCCCAAGATGCCCTCTGGAGAGAGCATGGCCCCATTGACACTTTAATTTCAGACCTGTAGACTCAGAATAGGGAGAGAATAAATTCCCGCCATTTTAAGCCACCCAGTTTGTGATAATTTGTCCTGGCAGCCGTAGGAACCGAATACACCCACTACTACCTGAATTGTGGCAGCCTTCTGGCTAACTTCCTGAAGCCATTTTCTCCTCTAACCTACCCTGAATACAGAATTGTCCCGAACTCCTTTGCATGGTTTTCGAAACTTTCTTTCATCAGGTCCTCTCCCTTACCAGCACAGCTTCAGTTTCCATGCATAATGATAAGAATCATAATAATAATTATATTGAGTGCTTCTGACGTATTCAGCACTGTGCTGAATGATTTATTGAAAGTATTACATTTCATTCTGACAACAACACATTGAGGTTAGCATTATTATGCTTAATTTACAGATGAGGAAACTGAGCCCCAAAGAAGTTAGCTGCCCACATGAGTGACAAAACTGGAGGACTTTCATTCTTTTTTTTTGGTACCGAGGATCAAACTCGGGTCCTTGTGCTTGCAGAGCAGGCGGCAAAACCACTGAGCTAAATTCCCAGCCAGGACTTTCATTCTTTCAGCCAGCAAATTACTCTAGTTCTCCAGACCCAGTGTACATACCACCTTCTCTGTAAACCAATGTCTGTTCTGTAAAATATCTTCTTGGGAGATGATAAAACAAGATTGTTTTCTCAATTTCTCAAGTATTTTCTATTCACTGTAGGAAACTTGGAAGATACAGAAAATTACAAGGAGAAAATAAAACTTTACAATATTCCAACCCTTCAGGATTTTTTTTCCTCCCTGAAAATAACCAAAAAGATATGGCTTTTTAAATTAGTGTTATTCTGCTAATACTATTTTGTAATGTGTTTTTGGTCCAGAAATGTAGCCTTTCCCTGAAATTTTCCTGTCATTCCACGTACAGTAGTTTTCTCTCTAAGTGAAATAGAAAGAAACAAGGCCTGATTCTTCCCTTTTCCCGACAGCCATGAAGGGGCGTGACCTGAGATGGCTGTCACCTCACTCCCTGGTGCCAAGCACTGCTGCTGCCTCTCCGAGGAGCACTTTTAGAAAGCACCTAATTGAGAAGGCTGGGGAGGCACCAGGCCCCATTGCTGATATTCTTCAAATCCCTCACCTCCAATGGATCATATTCAACACTACGATTCCTTCTGGTGACCCCACAAAAGTCACAGCAGCGGGGTTTCTGGCCTTGCTATTTTTGTGGGAGCCTGCGAAGTGCTTGCCAAGTGTTCTCCACAATAGCTGATGTGTTCTAGATGCCCTCGGGCAGGTCCAGAAGACCCTGGCCCTGACTGCAACAGGTTTGAAACATGGACCTTTTGCAGACGCCCTGCCCTCTCTGACACTGTTCCAAAAGTCCTCAATTAGGTCTGCAAAATGCAGAAGTCTCTGCTTGTTCAGCCCACTCCTCCTCTATACAAGCAGTGCTCCCTCGCACCCCATGGGTCAGTGGAGCAGGGCTCCCTCCAGGGGACCATCCCCCTTCCTGGAACACGGATGTGCATCAAGGCCTTGCTCAGCAGTCCTGGTCCCTGTTGAGTACAGTAGGCTCAGTAGGCTGCACTAAAAAAGCTTGGCGACTCTAGAAGTTATTAGCCCTGAAGAGTTCCAGAGATTGGTTGTGAGAGTGGCAGTAAAGACTGAAGACCCGCAGTCATCAAAGTCTGAGGACTGAGGCCACTGATGGAGAAGGCCAAGTCTGAGCCAAAGACCAGGGCCTGGAGGCTGCTGGTGAAGATGGCCTAGACCCGAGACTCAGAGCCCGAAGCTGTTGCCAAAGGAGGGAAAAGCCTGAGGCCCAGGGTTGTGCTGGTGGTTCCGTGTCCCAGAGAGACAGCAAGAGCTGCAGGAAGAGCTCCAGAAGGCTGCAAAGGGCTTCATTTGTCCAGCTGTACAGGTGAGAAATGGGCGCTTGTTTACCTACCCTCTCCAGGGATTATGTGAAAAGCAAGTGAGATAATATTCAAACGATATAATGCACACAACAGTCCTCTATAAAGAAGGATGTACGTTCTTTCCTCTTTGTAACCTTGCTGTATGGGTGAACTTGTCTTCAGCTATTGATCACACCTACTTTTCAGTAGCATTATGTAAGGATTTAGACTCCAAATTGTTAGCATTTCTATTAGTTTTAAATACTTCTTAATGATACGTAGCTTCTCCTAGAGTTTTAGCTGCATTTACACCAATTTTTAAAACTTAGTTTTAGTGCCCGTTGCTAGCCCCCAGCTCCTTAAGCTATGACGTTCTTATACAAATTTAGAAACAAATTTTGTAGTCCTAGTGATTGAACCCAGGGGCATTCTATCACTGAGCTATAGCCCTCGTCATTTTCAATTTTTGAGACAGGGTCTAGTTAAAGTCGCCCAAGCTTCTCTCAAACTTATGATCTTCCTGCCTCAGCTTCGCAAGTAGCTGGGATTATAGGTATGCACCACCGTGCTTGGCTTGAATTCTTAACTTTGTAAATATCTCTAAGTAACTGCTTTAGGAAAATGTGTGGGAGTGATAAATCTTCTAGCTCTGTAACATCTGTACAATGTTTGAATATTTTCCTGTTGCCTCTATTTTGGAGTTGGCAGATGGACATATCAGTTCCCCTTCTGTTGCTGGGATAAAACACTTGACATACACAACATAAGGGAGAAAAGGCTCATTTCAGCCCAAGGGTTTAGTCTGCTGTCCCCAAGGCAGAAATGGCATGGTGGAGGAAAGCCACTCACTTCATGGCAGCCAGGCATCAGAGAGATAGGTAAGAGTGAAATCGAGAGAGAGTCCCTCTAAGTGCAAAACCCCAGTGACCACCTTCTTCTATCTGGACCCCACCTCCCACCAGACCATTTAGCTATGAACTCATCAGTAGTTTAATCCACTGATGAGGTTAGCATGCTCAAGATCCAATCACCAGCCCTGAGCCATACCTTTGATTACACGAGACTTTTGGAGGACATTTTAGGTCTGAACCATAACACCACACAAAATACAGGACTCCTGAAAAAGCCTTAGTGTAAGTATATTCAGGCACTATTTGAGACATCCTTATATTAAAAATATACTCAAGGGCCGGGGATTTAGCTCAGTGGTTCCGGTGCCTGCCTTGCAAGCGCAAGGTCCCGAGTTCTATCCCCGGTACCAAAAAGGACCAAACAAAAATATATTCATAATTTATCTGAAATTCAAATTGAACTGGCTGTCATACCTGTTTTTATTTGCCCAGCCTGGCAATCCTACTTTATATTCAACAACGTGAGTATAGAATTCTTGGGTTACATCCTTTCTCTCCAAGACTAGAGTGGTACATTATCTCTACCCATCTCTGTGAAGTCTGCTGTTTGTTCCTCTTTGGGCAACCATCCATTTTTTTCCTTCTGACTGCTATAGGGATTTTTCTTTATTTTTGTAATATGAAGTAAATATTTCTAAGGATATATAGGAATTTCAGGGCTTTCATAAGGCTCTCATAAAACTTCAGAGAATCTTGAAATTCATATCAGGTAATGTAACCCCTTTTCCTGGCTTGCCTTAAACTTTCCTACCCCAACCCTTTCTGTTCAGATATGAACTTCTTGAGGTTATCAGTTGTGTCTTTGCAACTCTGAGTTTTTCAGCCACAGCACAATGAGAGGGAGCTGAAGAAATGTTGGCTAAAAGAGCAAATGGTTGAGGATGGGCTGAACCTGAGGACTAGCCAAACATTTTTTTAGTCTCATGCATAATATTTCTAAGGCAATGCACAACAGTTGTTGAAAAGTACGAAGATAAAGATAATCTCTGATAACAGTCCCTTGACATAAGGAACACTCCCAAGAATGAAAGAATGGACAATGGTTTTGAGGAAAGGGGAGAATAAAATAGGTTCCAATTCCAGGTACAGAGACTATGAGGCAGAAAAAGATTTAATTAAGAAATATAGGCTTAGAGGCTTTTATTTACTCAGAAGCAGAGTGAAACTCATGTTTCATTTTATCACCCGTGCTGAGAGGCTCGGGAACATGAGAAAATAATTTTTCTTACTTTGCAATGAATGACAACAGGATGTCCCCGCTGTTCAGAAGAGCAACATTCCAGCATCCGATGGAGCCAAGAGGCCAATGAGGGCTCCCTGGATTAGGTCCAGACAGCCTTCCCGACATGGGGGCCTGGGGGGACTGACTTCTGAGGCCATCAGTGTGCTATGGAGGGGATCAAATGCCCTTTGATGTGAAGCTGCAACCCTGGGTGCAGAGAACTAATTCCCAGTCTCAGACACTCTCTAAAAACAAATCACAGTCAGACTTCACTGGGTAGCCTGGCTCTGCAGTCCTCACCCTCTGAGAATAAAGGGCTCATCTTTCCTCGCTCCGCTACACACCTCTCCCACCTCTTCTATGATTGCAGCAAGTTATTCACATATCTTGAGAAGTTCTGTAGGTGCTGGGAATAACATATTTTCTCGGCTGCTTGTAATTGAGCACAAATTCATTTTCTTTAGGGCAATGCATGTTAATATTCTTTCAGTTATCGAAGCTTAGCTGTTAACCTCTCTCATGCATAAGGTGATTCTAATTTGGTACCCAACTGCCTTATCTTTCTTCATCCATTTGTTTATTCAGCTATGTGAGTATTCCAAGGAGGCTAATGTCCAATGAGGTTCTATTCTTCAAGAATTATGGAACAACTGTAACAACAGTCAAGCTCTCAGTTTTCTAGAATTCTATCTTGGAATCATTTTCTTAATCTAAGCTTCAGTTCAGCATTATTCTAGATGCTAACCCTGACATATTGGTTGCTATGTCAGTGAAGTCCTGAGTCCCCCTCAGAATTAAAAGATTGTGCGATTTTTAAGGGCCCAGAGGCAAAGCTTTCTCATTCCTTGTGGCTTAGCTCAAAAACACTTATACCATCGTTCTTGCTACTTTCTGAAGCAGTTCTGGAAGTGCTTTCTCAGGAGTGTTCGGTTGTGCTGATGTTGTTGTCCTGAATCAGTTACCTTTCATGATCACTTTGGCTTTGGGGGGAAGAGCCAGAAGTCATACTGTGCCACATCTGGTGAATAAGGTGGATGTGGACACACTGTGATGTTTTTACGAGCCTACCTTTTTGTTGGATGGCATTCAGCAGCATCATTCACTGGAATTTTGATCACACCTTGTAAAGACACTCATGAACAAAGATTTCCAGAACTGCTTCAGAAAGTGGCAAGAACAGTGGGATAAATGTGCTTGAAGGGGTTTAATAGTAATGTGTCTTTTACTGCAATCTATTTTTTGAAATGTAAACATTCACTATGTATAATATATATACATATATATATATTTTTTTAAATTTAAAAATCTAGACCTTTTAATTGGGAATGTGGAATTGAATGTCCCTGATTCTTGTTTCCACAGTGTCGGAATGGCCCTAATGGCGGGGTCATGACGTGACATGGGCCAGGCTGGGGTAGGCCCTTCAGCCCTGGCTGGGGCATCTGGAGGGAGGGTGGCAGGGAGCCAAGGGCACCACTGCCCTGGTCCCATGGGGGTCTCCCTTACAAGTGAGATGCTGTGACGCTGGTGAGACAGGAGCCAGGCTGCCAACCAGGTTTAGGAGAAACTGTTTTGCTCCTGGCACTTGCGCAGGCGGGCACAGCGGGGACACCCCTTCTTTACCACAGCCTGGCAGCTCTGGTGGAAGACTGTCTTGCACTCGGCACACCTGACTGTGGTGTCAAACCTGAAGGGGAAGATGATGTCATGGTGGTGGCAGATCTGGCAGATGAAGCCCCGCTGGGTGCAAAGTTCGCAGTGGTAGACGTGCTGTGATCAGGGCCCTGAGGAACCCTTCATACTCCCCCCTCTGCAGTCTGGGGCAGGTCGACGACACTGAACTTGTGAGGAGACTCCTCCAGGAGATAATGCCTGTGGCCAAGCGTTTTGCTCAGCTCCTTCAGGGCTCCACTGTGACACAGGCCCAGGTAACCCCCGGAGCTTCGGCTGCTTGCAGCTCTGGTCAATGAGGTGCATCTGCTCCACGTGCTCGTACAGTGAGGGATTCACCAGCTGTAGGCTGATGAGGGGCTGTGCCTGGATCTGCACCAGGAACCTCAGTGAGATCCCAGCTGTGGATGATCCTGGCTGGAATCCCTGAGGCATTGTCCTGGTGGCAGAAGTCACAGTGACAGAGGCCAGAGAAGGCACAGAGCTTGGGTCATGCAAAGGAGAAGCCAATTGGCTGGGAGCGGCCTGCACAGAAGCAACTCTGGGAGCCCAGGCCTTTCTCCGTGGGGACGGCCGCCAGGTGCTGCAGGAGGAGCCCGTTCTCCCGGCTGGTGAACTTCAGCACTTCCTGACAGTTTTCGTTCAGACTCCCACCAAGTGTCACAGCCTCCTCAAGCCACCTCCAAGTAGGACGCCAGGACCTTGCAGACTGGGCCCCTCCACAGGGCGGCCTCCTTGGCGTTCCCAGCCTGCAGCTTCAGGATGGCTTGGCTGTGATGATTTTGAAGAAGGCCGGGCCCCTGAGGCTCACGTCTGGCTGGTTGTCTCGGATGGCCTCACTCCGTGGCTGTCACTCAGCATCTTCTCATTATTCCTCACGCAGAAGCATTTCAGAGATTCCAAGGATAGGAAAAAAATATAGGGCACCCAGGTCCTGTCTGCATACAGGTATAGAAGATGGCATCTGATGGCATTTGACGGCATCTGGGTCTGGAACCTGTCCTGACGTCCAGTTACTCTGCCTGCTCTGGCGGATGGCGGTCTCTGGGAGCAGGGCTGATCCAGAGGGGTGGCTGCTGCGGGGGACCTTGGGGGGTTCTTCGGGCTGATCTGGGTACTGGATGTTCACCTGCTCATCCTGCTGTGGCCGGACCTTCTGCAGGGCCTCCTGCACCCGGTCCAGCCCGTCCTCAGCCTCATCCTGGGAGGTGGCCCGCAGGGCCAGCTTCTTGCTGGAGAAGACCAGCTCGAAGGAGCCGTCTCTGTGGGCTGGCCCCACCGCCTTGCAGCGCAGCAGGGAGCAGCTCTCCACGCAGGTTCGCTCCTGGTGCTCAGGCTGAGGCAGAGCTCCATCGGGACAGCTCACAGAAGAGCTCCTTCCAGATGCCCATGGCCCCCGCCGTGACACTGTGCCCAGCTTTAGGAGCCCCTGGGATGGGCTGGACAGCCCCATCTGCCGCTAGTTGTGCCACCCAGAAACTTATGCTCCTACTCCGGGGCTTCCCTGGAGAATCACACATGCCTCACTCAGGGCTCCCAGGGAGCAGCTCTTTCTTGCTCCTTGAGGGCAGTGGCAGCGGAGAGCAGCCCTTGGCTCTGGGCGTCCTCTAGGAGCAGCTGTGGCACGGTTGGGAGCGGGCTCCTGGGGAGGCCGATAGAAGTTCTCTTTGGAGATCCAGCTCTGGTGTTGCAGACTGGTCGGGGAGGAAACCACAAGCTTCAGCCCCACTCTGCCATTCTCCAGGGCCTTCTACAGACTGCTCCCTTGGTCGACAGCTCCACTCGCCTCTCTCAAGGCCCAGCAGGCTGTTGACCGGAAGTGCTCCCTGCAGACAGGCTTGAGCAGTGACCGGCTGCTGCACATGTGGGGTGCTGGGTGCCTGGGGCAGCGGCTCCCACTTGTGGTCACTGTCTGGGGTCCCAGAGGATGCACGGGCAGGAAGAGGCTCCCCAGGCAGGTTTCAGAGCAGGTATGTGCTGGTGGCCAGGCCGTGGAGGGACAGTGGGGCCTGGAACATAGGCATCTCTGACTCTTGGCTTGGTCCATGGGTTGGCTCAGAGTTTACCTGGGCTTTGCTGAATTCAGACAACACCTCTCGCTGAGACTGCTCAGAATCATCAGCATTTGCTGTTCCCAGATCCCGGTCGTAGGACATGGGCTCCTTGGGGTGGTCTGGACTCTTGGAGCCACTCTCCTGGAGCAGGCAGCTAACTGAGTTCAGGCTGCAGGACAGCTGTGAGGAACTGGCTGTGTCCAGGCTGAGCGAGGAGGCTGTGAGCTTCCTGTTCCTCTGGATCTTATGGCCCGAGCGCTGGACTTCGATATCCTCTGAGCCTGAGGAGCGGGAAATGGAGTCCAGAGACTCCTTATGCTGGAGTTCTGCACTAGAGCTAGGGAGGGGGTTGAGCTCTGAGGGTGGACAAAGCCCAGAGAGGGCCAGTCGGGTGACTGTCCACTTGTTCAGGACAGCGAACTTGTAAGAGAGCTCGAAGGCCAAGGACGTGAGTCCCTGCAGGAAGCTCAGGAGGAACTTGCCCTCCTCGGCGTCACACAGCAGTGCCAGGGGCTGGTGGTACTGGCACAGCCTCACCTGCTTCTGGAGCAGCAGCTTCAGGGAGCACTCCATCAGGCCGTCACTGAGGGCCAGCTGCAGCCGGGCCCAGCAGTGGCCCACATCTGTGTTGATGAAGGCCAGGTGCTCTAGGTCCAAGAAGATGTGTTTTTCTTCTGTTTTCCTCCAGTCTCTGCATGGATGTGCTTGCCCTGTGGGCCATGGGTAAACACAGCCTCCAGGGCACTGCACATGGTGTTGACATCTCCATCTTCACTCGTGACCACAGTGTCCAGGGATACATACTGCTTCTGCAGCACCTTCACAAACTCCACTAGCTTTTTCTTGATGACCAGGATGGTGGCCCAAGGGTCCAATCCATTTTTGACCACTGAGAGCATTTCCGCTCAGAAGCAGCTCCGAGACTCACATGACACCACGGGGAGCAGGAGCGGGACTGGGCACTCCGGCAGGTAGTCCCTCGGCCTCTGAACCCAGGTCACCGACCTTCACTACATATTTTGATCAGCCTTTGAAGGTGTATTCATAACACTGATAACTATGAATCACAAGCCACGCAGATGAGCTACACAACTGGAGAAATGAGTCAGACCCAGAATGGCATCTTTTCTCTTGCCTCTAGATATTTGCCTTGATCAGAACCAAAGTTCTGGCATTTTTCATTGAATTTTTCATCATTCATTGAAACTCTATTTTCTTGAATGAAGAAATTTGACACAAGAGTGGCGGAGGGGGAGCGAAGGAGGCTCTTATGAGACTCTGGAAATGACAACAAAGAAGATGCCGGAATCTGTCTGTTTGAAGATGGTTGGGAGCATTTAGGAGAATTTAGAATATAGTGTTGTAGGGCAAAGAGGCTATTTCTAAACCATAGGACTAAGTCTTGCTTGGGCAGAACATCATCATGTAGAGTGTGATATTTTGCTATGCACTTCCAGGTCATGGCAGCCTCATTGTTCTCTGCCTGCTGTCTTAGGGGCATGGCCTAGCTGTTAATGACACCATGAATATGCATGAAGGGGGGTCAGGCAGATGGCTCTGACATTAAGAAGAAATGAAAGTCATCTTTAATGGATTTAACTGTAATTACTCCAAGCAGGCATCCAAAGTAACATAACACAAGATAAAATATGTATAGATGAGTATTATAATTCCCTTACCTTGTTAAGTAGGATAAGTAATTTACTATCTGGTTAGAACTGGGAGAGAGTCTGTGCAGTACTGTATGGCCCCGGGCCACTTTGTCATTGACTATGCTCTTTCTTCCTTTTCTATTCCCTAGGAGTCATCCTGTTAGATATAAAATACATGGTACAGAAAATTGCTGAATCTGGGGGGCATTTTTATTTTATTCTAGAAATTATTACATATGGTATGGAAGAATCCTATCAAAGTCGGGAATGGGGATAATGCTAGTGAAGCTAATTGTTGAGTCCAGAATTCCAGCAGAGAAGGGATTGGACAGGCGAAGAAAAAGGGTTTGGCCTGGTGTTATCCAGAGAAATATCATCAAGTAGTGGAAAATCACACTGTACTATACTGATTGGAAAGGAAAGGCGAGAAAGGAATACACCATCTGATGTCAGACTGGGCAGGAGGGCTCATAAACAAAGCAGGCGCTGGACATGCAGTTCAGGTTGGTAGTACTGAAATATGATTAGGCACAAGAGTGAAACCAAACTACTTAGGATTGGTTCTGTCACAGAAAATACCCACCACCGACATGAAGAGAAGTTCTATAAGCAGATATCTAAGCCCTGAAATGGACCTGAAGATGTCTGGATAAGAATCCAGACCTGCAAGGTGCGTATTAGAAATACAGACAATAAATGACTGGATTGCATCGTCACAGCTCACATAGGAAATGCTTGGCCTCCAAGAAGAGTGCCCAGACAGGGGGCACAGATGCAAAGGGACAGAATCTCATTACACAAAAACTGGGGAGGATCAGCAGCAAGGTGATACTGATACTGTTATCATTTGTGTCTTGAATATCCCCCAAAGGCCCGTGTGTTAGAAGCCTTGTCCCAGTTGAATGCTCTTGGGAAGTGGTGGACTCTTTAAGAGGTGTGGCCTAGTGGTAGGTCTTCAGGTCACAGGGGGATGTGCCCTTAAAGGGGATTTGGGGGCCCTGGTCCCTTCCTCTTCCATTCTTTTTTTTGCTACCCAGTCATGAGCTGAGAAGTTTTGTTCCACCAACTCTCAGAAGCATGATGGTTCCACAGGCCCAAAAGCAATGGGGCCGTGAACCGTGAACTGCAACCCTCAAAACCATGAGCCCAAATAAACTTTTTCTTTGATTAGTTGATTATCTCAGGTATTTCTTATAGTGATGAAAAACTGACACAGATAGGAACAGAGATGACATTAATAAACAGGAATAATCATACCTAATGTGGACTGAGTACTTACATGCTAGGGTAAGTGCTTGACCTATACATGTTTTTCATTTTCATTTAACCAAGGAGAAAACTGAGGCCTGGAGACATTAAATACACTGCTTAAGGTAACACAGAGTGGCAGAGTGAAGATTTGAACCCAGCTCTGTGTCACTCCCAAGTTGCTGAGCGTCTCCATTTCCAGGATGGCTCCTGAGAGAAGCTCCTCCCCAAGGCTCTGGGGAGGCCTGATTCCACAGCAGGGATGACACACAAGTACCCATTAAAAGCAGGTAAGTGCTGCTCTTAAAATTAACATAAGTAAATATCAAGACCGGAAGACTCTAAGCTAAAACAAAAACAAAAGCAAAAACAAACAAACAAAAACCCCCACAAAGCCAAATGTAAACACAACTCTGAAAAGCAATCATTCTACCATACTTGACATTGATGAAGATCTTTATGGAGGATACAAATCAAGCAATGAAAATATGAAGTGATATTACTGAGCACTGCAGGATAGGATGAGAATTAATATATGCCACTTATTGTGGTATGAATTGTATCCCCTAAGTAGGTTGAAGTCCTAACCCTGGCACCTTTGAATGTGACTTTACTGTATTTGGAAACAGGGTCTTTGAAAACATAGTGAAGTTAAGAGGAGGTTAAGAGGGAAAGACTAGTGTCCTCCCAGAGAGAGAGAGAGAGAGAGAGAGAGAGAGAGAGAGAGAGAGAGAGAGATTTGAAAACATAGAGAGCCTCAGGGATGAAGAGTGAGGAAGCCAAGGGGCAAAGATGGAATTCTGCTACCCTAATCCAAGGAGCTCCAAGGATCTCTGGCAACCACCCCAAGCTAAAAAGGCAAGGAAGGATTCTTCTCTAGAGCCTCCAAAGGGAGCACGGCCCTGCCAGCACCATGATTTTAGACTTCTTGCCTCCAGAAGGTGAGACAATATATTTCTATTATTTTAAGCCTCTTCATTTATGATAATTTCTTCCAGTATCCCTAGGACAACATTATATCATTGGTGGGCTAATTATAAACAGATGAAAGTGTTCTTTAAAACAATTCAACATAGGTGTCAAAATCAAAATTCATCACAAAGTTAAACCAACAGTAAAGAAACTTAAAAATTTATTTTCAAAGGATTCCTATTTATTGTAAACTATCCTAATATGGTGTTCATAAATTGAGATACAGAAAAGCTTTATTCATAGGTCATGTCTGGGATGAGGATATAGCTCAGTGGAGAGCATTTCCCTAGTATGTGGAAAGCCTTAAGTCCAATCCCCAGCACCATCACTGCAAGAGAACAAGAAGGAAGGAAGGAAGGAAGGAAGGAAGGAATCACAGTTCATTGTTGTGTTATGTATAATGTTTTTAAAAGAAAACAACCTAATAGTTAATATGAAGGGATGATTAAATCATCTATGGCATATCCACAGGACAAAGTGTTATGCAACCATTAAGGTATTTCAAAAGCAGTCTTTAGTAACATGGGGAAATATATATTATGTCAAATGGAAAAACTTTGGAAATAGAATATTCAACTTAATATGATCATAACTCTGCTAAAATATTTATGAGGGAAATTTATCAAAAGATTAATAGTGATTATCTTTGGGTTTGGGACTATGGGTGATATTTTTTCTTTACATCTTTTGGTATTTTAAAATTACCTATTGTGAGCAAATATTACTTTTTATAATGAGAAAAAGAGCTTATGAAGAAAAGTTAGAGGAATTATTATTATTATTATTTTGGTACTGGGGATCAAACTCGGGACCTTGTGCTTTGCGAGGCAGGCGATGGAACCACTAAGCTAAATCCCTGGCCCCGAGAGGAATTATTATTAGAGGATTGAAAAGGACATGTCTACTGAAAAGTCATCTATGCAAAATGGAAGTCTATCATGTGTTTACACCGATGATAAAATGGGGTAAACATGTTTTAATGTCAACAGTGTTCATAGTGCTTATGTTTGCATAGAAGTCTATAGCACCTTATGGGGCTTACAATTTGCATTTACGTTTTCGCCCCATGTCTATTATCTCATTGTTTCTCTATGTCTCTATGTCTCTAAATCTGTGAAGAATAGATACTGTTGCCAATAATCCCAGCACTCTGGAGGCTGAGGCAAGAGGATTGCTGCAGGTTCGAGGCCAGCCTGCACTGCATAGTGATTTTAAAATCAGCCTAAACTACACAGTAAGACCCTATCTCAAAAAAAAAAGTAGATAGTGTTATCTTTATATTATGAAGGCTGCTTAATCCTGAGATGCTTTAGAAATAACTCCTTCACTTACGAAGTATGGGAGATGCATTAAAGGCCCTTTCTGGCTCTAAAATCCTCTGATCCTTCAATCTGTGAGGTCTTGAGAGATGGAGAAGCCCCTTGAAAGCCTCAAACTTCTTGATCCCTCTGATTTCTTCCCAGAGATGAGATAATGGTTTAAATTTAAAATGTACTCTCATTCCTTCTCTTCACTCTGCCCCATGCAGAAATCCCTGAATATCCCTTTTATCTCTTCGTGAATGGTAAAATTAGCAAGGCTCTGTGGACATGGACTTCATCCTCTTCCACAGCTGACCCTGTCATGCGCAGAGGCAGTGGCAGCCTCCACACCTTCATATGCGATGATTTATTACAGTGCCTTGGTGACAGGACAGGGGCGCAGTGAAATCGACTCCCTGCCTTTCTCTGTGCTCTCCTCTGACGGCTGCTCTGCCGATGTGGCTGCCCCTGCTCTTCTGTTATCCAAATAACAGACTCATAAAAGCGAGAGATGGGGGGCGATCTCGGCCGGTCAGCTCACCCAGCTCTGGGACTGGGGTGAGGGTCCCTTCGAAACAACCCCAGCTCTCGCTCTTGCACAAGCTCTGTTCATTTGAGAAGCATTCCAGGGCCAGAGAAAAAGGCATCTGAATATAAAGCAAAGATTCCCTCTCCACAGTGCATCTGCGTTTGAGTATAAATTACAAAGGGCACTTTAATTCTCCATCCCAGTTTCCAGCAACACTCGGCCTCTAATGGATTCATTTGAAATTACATTAGCTCCAGACCCATCATTCTTGCCCCATTTCATAAGCTTGCCTGGAGCAGGCTGATAAATCGAGTCCTGCCAATCAGATAACTCAGTGTTCTCAAAGGATATCTTTGAGGGGGCTTCCCCAAAGCCTTGGTATTCACTCATAGGCACTTATTAAGCACTTACTAGGTGCAGGGCAAAATCCAGAGCCTTTACTTCTGCTTTCTTTCTTCCCTCCCTTGTTTCATGGAGAAATGGTGTTCACTCCCCTGCTTAGAGTGTGACAGATTCAGTGGGAACACAATGACGAATTACAGACAGCAACTGCCAAAGAGGAGCGGGTCAGTGGGGGAGGCAGAAGTTTACATAAACATGAGGCCGCTCAGGAGAGGGGAGAACACAGCCGTCCTCAGAATCACTGGGTGTCACTCCCTCCTGCCTGGTCCTTGTTAGCTGTGGGACCTTGTGACAGGGCACATCATTTCTCTGAGTTATTTCTTTATATGTAGAGATAATTATATCCCTCTCAAAGGGGGCCTGAAGATGAAAGAATTTGCATATGTAAAATGTATAATGCAAAACCTGGATCATATTAGATGCTTGGTAAATATTGGGCTCCTTCCCTTTCAGATAATTATGGTATAACACTGGTTATAACTCTGAGTATCATTACTTGGGTAATTATGATATAACAAGAGTTACCATCCAGGTAAGTTATGCTAGCACTTATTATAGCGCAGTTATCTGAGGAATCATACTCGGAGTTGTAGATCCTTAGAGCAAGAGAAAACTCAGGCTCTGACCCTCTACCTCTGGAGTGGGTGTGGCAGTGCAGTTGGTGAGGCCTAGGGTGCTAATGTCAAGGGAATTTCATGTACTTTCTAGGACAACCCTGTGGAAAAATTAGGGTGCCGCTTTGGCTTTTGCCCAAGACTTGTAAACAAATCACTGGATAAGTGGCATCCTTTAGGGACAAGGAAGTCACATTCAGAGCTCGAAAGTACATTGTGCTTTGGAATACTGGGTAGGAGCAATTGGCAAGGAGGTGCTTCTTCTGAAGGCAGTGCTCAAACTGTGTTTTGATCTCACCTCCTACATTTGTCAGGTTTGCCCTGAGTGGCTGAGGAAGTAAACAAGCAAATTAAAGGAAAAGACTTGAATCATAAGAGCTGCTACTGGACACACCCTTTTTTGGCTGAACAAGGTTTAACAGCAGTCAGAAAGAGGACACTCATTCTGACGCAAGCGTGGTTGCAGGGTGAGCTAACACCGATGAGGTGATGGGCTAGTCTAGGAGCCCAGGCCAGGATGAAGGCAGGAGCACAGGACAACACCTGCAGGAGGGAGGCAGTGTCTACCGACACAGTGACCAGAGACAAAGAACAAGCCCCGGGGTTGTGACTTGGAAGTGTGTTTTCTCATCCTCTGCTCCTCCTTTCTCTCTCTGCTTCCAGGTCATCTTGATGTAAGCATCTTTCCAATACACTATTTTGCCATGCCATTTCTGCCTTGGAGCTGGTGACCATGGAATGAACCTACTGAAACCATGAGCCAAAATAAACCTCCTCTTTTAAGTTGCAGGAGTCAGATATATTGTCCCAATGATAGGAAATATGACTGATAAAGCAGACATTCAGGTAACAGGAAAAGAGAGGAAATGCCAAAAATTGAGGAGGTAAGAACCATCAGGGGTACTTGGGGACACACTAAGGACACATTTAAAACTTCTCTAGGCAGAAGGAAGGTGCTTGAACCTGACAAGCCACTGCAATATTAGCCATGGCTCTAGCCAGTGATGAGGTCTCTGCTCTGTAGCTTGCAACCATTATGACCATATCTGTTTAGCCAAGTGAGAGCACCTAACCTAAGAGAAGCATTTTAAAGGCTTTGTAGAGGCTGCCTAAGTGGCCTGAAAATCAGAGTCTCTGTTGCTGAGTTGCATGTAAGTCAGAGAGCTATTTGATGGCAGGCAGAGGGGCAGATATGGAAAGAGCCTGAGAAAAATTGGCATAGTGAGAATTACACAGCTCTGGAGTGGGATTCATGATCTCCAGCTACTGATGGAACAATAAGACAGCTCAGCCCCTATGAGCTCCCTTTGGTTGTAAACACATTTCCAGCTCCACTTTCCAAAGACTTTCCTGTGGCACCCTTCAGTCCTCCTTGGGCTTGGTTCTTTCACCTAGAACATTGCTAAGATCATTGTCATTATTTTCGGTCTTAGCCTTAATGCCCACCCACAGAGACTTCATCTCATGCAACCCCAAATTCCCAAAGCTTTCCCTGGTAGAGGTTGATAATAGGAGACTTAATCAAATCATCCATCCATCCATCCTTATGTCTCCAGGCTGCTGAAGACCAGGAAGATCTGCATTACCTAGAAAGGCTACAGGTGCCCGGAGAGCAGGAGACCTGACTGCTTAAGGGGTTGGAAGGAAGACTGCAAAGAAAATTTCATTTGTGATAAGGATGACAAGGGTCTCACTCCTGAGATAATGACACTATTCCATTTATGAAGGTTCTACTATTCCTCATACCCTAACGGCCCCTTATGAGGCCCCACTGCTAGTCATTGTTGCACTGGGGCCTAAGTTCCCTTAAATTAAGTCTGTGTTAGACACACTCGAACCATAGCAGATGTATTAACTGTGTTAATTCAATGAATTTAAGGGTTTAGCGAAATGTAAATAATAGAATCAAGTTTTGGTCATACTAAAAATTTTTTTTTAATAATATATTTTTTCTTTCCCCTAGTGCTAGAGATTGAACCCAGGGCTTTCACACTGAGCTACATCCTTAGACCTTTTCAATTTTTTTAACTTTCTGAGGCGGGGTCTTGTCCAGACTGGGCTTGAACTTGTCATCATATTACCTCTACTTCCCAGAGTGCTGGGATTGTAGGTGTGCATCACCACAGCGAACTTTGATCAGACTTCTTTAAAGTAGTTTTTACTATTCAGTTTAAGGATTTAAACTCAGTAGAGGTGCAGAGAAATGGGATGTATTCCTAGTAGAGGTAAGATGCCAGGATGTGCGAAGGAACACAGGTGTGAAAGTCAGAGTTATGGGGAGAAAGAGTTGCTCTGTGTGTCCAGGAGCCATGGAGGGAGGTGAGGCTGAAGGACAGGTTGGGCCAGGCTGGAGCCATTCCAAGGCACACCACTGTGACTCTGAAAGTGACAAGAAGCTCAGGTGGAGTTTACTCAGGGGAGTTATGTGACCAGTTTTCCACTGGACATGGTAACTCTGGGAGTAGCAAAGAGGACTGGTTGGTGGTTGTCCAGCATGGAAGGCAGGAAGACCATTTGGGACATGGTCTCATTTTGTAGTTCAGGCTGGCTTCAAACTCACAGTAATCTTGCCTCTGCCTCATAAGTGCTGGGATTACAGGCATGTGCCACCTGGCTTAGGAAGACCATTTGGAAGCTACAGAAACAGTTCAGGTAGAGAAAGATAAAGCCCTGAACTGAAGCAGGGCAAGAGGAGGAAGACTGATGGAGATTGGGAATACAGCCATGACAGGATCTGATGAGTGCATGTGAGGCATGAAGGAGATGGAGACAAGGAGGGCAGGATGACTTAGTCCTCTGTTTAGGGTGACGGGAACACAATGGTGATAGAAGTTGAAATAAACATTTCAGGAGGAAGAAGAAGTTTTGAGGGAAAAGGTCATCTCCAGACGCTTCCAGGTTACCGTAATAAAGATGGTGAGAGCAGTGGAAAGTATCATCCTAGGATTCAGGAGAAAGACAGCACTGGAGATGTGGATTTGGAGTCACTGGTGTGTATAGGGTTTGTTATGGGACAACACAAGAGAATCAGGAGCAGGGACTGTGATGATGATCGGACCAGAGGTCTTGGCCTAAAGCTGGAGAGAATTAGAAGGGGGAGGTGGCGGCCTGAGTCTAGATCCACTGAGTTGAAGACAAGTAAAGGATAAAGGCAGGTGTTATGGGTTGTACCTAGATGTCCCCCAAGAGCCTCATGTGCTCATAGGCAGGGCTTTTGGAGGCGACTGAATTATGGGGGCACTAGAGATGACCTGAGCCCAAGTACACTTCTTCCCCCTTCATTTGTGGGTGTCGGGTGTTGTGTCCCAGACGAGAAAGTAACTAAGACACAGAGTGAACTGTTTCAGCCTAGACTTCATGAGACGGAGGCGACTGACTGCCCTGCAGGTTTAGTAGCTCGACTTTGTTAGCTCACCCCAGGGGTGTACTGATCAAGATGTTGGGGTCTGATTCTTCCAATGAAACTCATAAGAACCTACTTTCTGAACTGGAATGGGGTTCTCTTCATTCACCA
This sequence comes from Heterocephalus glaber, assembly GCF_053883595.1. NCBI lineage: Eukaryota > Metazoa > Chordata > Mammalia > Rodentia > Bathyergidae > Heterocephalus > Heterocephalus glaber. The sequence continues at coordinate 14,818,657 of NW_028258315.1, forward strand.
GGGGACGTGCTAAGATAAGAAGTGCAAAAGTACTCAGGTACTGATGAAAGGTTCTACTTAGGGGTGGGGCTTAGTAATAGAGCACTTTCTTAGCACACATGAGGCCCTGGCTTCAATCTCCAGCACTAGAAAGAAAAGGTTATATATTCCAGACTCATACTTCTCTGTATGCTACCCTGCTTTAAGGCAGAGACATTTCTACTAATAAACTAGTGTTAGCTGTATTCAGTAGTATTCTCCACAGTCTGATAGCATAGTAGTGTGACTGGAAGCCTCTTCAAGTAAGTATGCCATGGTAAAGTTAAGTTTGGTAAAACACAAACCCTTCTCTTGGGTGTTTACAGAGCACATTTGAGTTACAAACCCTTCTCTTGGGTGTTTACAGAGCACATTTGAGTTACAAACTTGAAGGGGCTCTAGAAGAAAGAAACCTGTTGTGCTTAACCCAGCATTTCCAAACCCCTTGACAAACCTCTTAGCTATGATATCAGCTCTTATTTCCTGCCCGGGCATAATCTATCTGCTAGTCCCTACCTCCTCTTGGTGTATAACAGATACTTCAAACTTAACGGGTTCAGAATCAGACTCTGCTATCTACCTCTCCCAGCCTTTGTCTCTGTGTCTCCCCCATCTTAGTACACGATCACCTCACATTCCAGTTGCTTAGGCCAAGCTCTGGGAGGCACCTCTCTTTTTCTAACACTTTATACGCAAAAGCCAGCAAATCTTAGTGACTTCATGAAAACATATCGCAAGTCTGACCACTTCTCACCAGTTCCACATGGATTATCCTAGTCTGAAGTGTCACCATGCTCCCCCTGAACTGTTAGATTCATTTCCTCACCACCTGCCCCCCACCCCAGCTGCTTCCTGTAGTCTGCTCGGCACGCAGTAGCTTTTAAAACCTCAAGTCAGATTAAGTCATTCCTCTGCTCAAAAATCATCCAATGACTTCCCATCTCATCACAATAAAAGCCCCAGTTTCTGCAGTGGCCCATGACACCCTATCCGATCCCTCCATTACATCTCTCACCAAGTTCCCCTTCACTCTTGGTGTCCAGTCATACTGGCCTCCTTGCTTATTATTCTGCCTCAGGAACTTTGCACTTGCTAGTTCTGCTTAGAATGCTCTTCTCCAGGCATTAGCCTGGCTCACTCCCCACTTTATTAGTCTGTGCTCCAACGACCATTTATCACAGAAGCATTCCCTGACCATCTACAGTAGATATCCAGAGTTGTGTTTCTTCATAGCTCTTATCAGCATATCAGTGGGAACATGTTTCGTTACTATCAAGGAGAAGAGAGGGACTTTGGCTTATGGAATGCTGTATCCATCATTAGAAGAATGTCTGACATAGAATGAGTATTTTGTTAAAGAATTAAATAAATTACCATTACTAGATCTGACGAACATACATTTGGGAAACTGGTTTAGGTTTTTAATGTCTTTTTCTGGTCTGTGATATGCATTCAATTTTTTTCTTTCAAAATTCCTTACCAATTTCTATGTCATCAAAGAAATATCTAGAATCGCAATTTTTCAGACTGTATCTTATGTGGGTAACATTTGAGACTGTGGGATCATTAGAAAACAACGTCCAGGTCATAGGGCTATGTGGACAATATCTGAGAGATTCCTCGCAGATAAAGATCAGTGTTTATCTTTTGCCAGGGATAAAGTTAGAGGCCCTGAAAAAAATCTTGATGAAACAGTGGTTCTGAATATATGCTTAGAGACATGAGTCTCTTTCATTTAAAGCATGCTGTATTGTGAAAGGTTAAAATTCAGAGATTAAAAATAAAAAAGTCAAAAAGGATCTGAATCATTAGACCTAGAGGTCAATCAATGTTTATGTTTGGGGCAAATATCTAGATGCATTTCAGCTTTGCCTCATTCACGTTTGTTGGTTCTTTCCTCAGCTAGAATGACCAGTCAGCAAGGAGAGAGTCTGTCTTGCTCACTGTATGCCTATGGCCTACAGAGTTCCTGACACGTAGTAGCTGGTGGTTAAACAGTGACCAATTTGTGTTGGCCAGACATGTCCACTCCTTCTTACAGTACCTCCTGAAGACTTATTCTTGGCTCAGTGACTTACTCATTTGACACTTTTCACTAATGATACTCAATGTGTACATTCAGGAGCCAGTTAATTTTTACTGAGTACTTACTCTGTGTTGGCAACAAACATACAGAAATATGTGAAGTTAGTATTCTGACCCATACTAAGCCACTTAGTCTCCAAGGAAAACTTATATTTAAAAGAAGGAAATGCCTGTATACAACTTCCTCCTCCTGAAGAGACAGACATAGATGAGAGCTTTTTACCTGGCAGTTTTTTGTTCCTTATGGAAGACAGCAATAGAATGTGTCAAGTAAGTGGAAGAAATGAAGAAAGTAGGAGCACTGATTGAAGTAAAAGGCCATGTACTTTTTTTTTTTTTGGTACTGGGGATTGGACTTGGGTCCTTGCACTTGTCGGGGGCAGGTAGCAGAACCACTGAGCTAAATCCCCAGCCCAAGGCCATGTACTTTCTAAGGAATTTCAAAATAAGCCAAAGTGCTCAGAGCATCACATAAAAGATGCTGGGTTCCATCTGCCCTCCCCCAGTGTGGCGGGACAGGCAATTAACCTTATTTGAACTGAGATGTCAGGCAATCACCCCAAACTCCAATCTCAGTGGTGGCACAGGTACTGAAGACACCCTGCTGCTACCCAAAGTTTCAAAGCACCCTTAATACATTTTTTTTTACATTCAATTTGGTGTTTAGTTTTTGATGTGTTTTGATCTTCTAGTTATACTAAGCCCCCTAGGAAAAAAAGGAAATTTTTTTTTATGAGCAAACTAATTTTCAATTTTCAGAGTTAAGAGGAAAATCTTATAAACTTTCCTTCATAAGCACATAGCAATACCCTTGACAGAGTCTTAGCTCATTGTGTACCCATAAAAAGAACACAATATCCTGGATGAGTCAAAACTGAAGGTGCCAAGTGGTGATACATGAACTTTTTAAAGAAAGTCAGAGGACTGATCCAACATTTTACTCTTGTTATTTAAGAGTAGAGTTTTGGACGTCTGGCCCCACTTGTTATGCAGGAGGGTGATGGTATCACAAAGGGTCTTCATTTCCTTGTTGACTGGATTTGGGGTAACTGGGAAGTGGAAATGGAAAGTCCCCTGTTGGTAACAATGCCAAGTGTATTCGGTACTTATGGCTGACATCAAAGCTGGTATGCAAGTGTGAAGATCAATAATGTCTTTTTTTTAAAATTGGGCAGAACTTGTTAATTTTATTTATTTATTTATTTATTTATTTATTTATTTGGTACCGGGGATCGAACTTGGGTCCTTGCGCTTGTGCAGCAGGCGGCAAAACCACTGAGCTAAATCCTGGGCCCAATAATGTCTTTTAGGGTGATTTCTCTTTTTATTTCTCCACAGTTATGGGATATTTTGATGATTTAAAGCAGAATGACATAATATGACTTCAATGTTCTGAGAAAATCTTCCATCTACCCTTGACCACCATCTTGACTGCCACTGTTTTAGTAGGAGCTCTTGTTAGGAAGATATGAACAATAGAAACTTTTCTACCTTCTCTAAACCAAGGCTAAAAAGTAAAGGTTTAGAAATAAAATCAATCTATATTATTAATAATAGTAACACCTTGTATTAGTTTTCTGTGGCTGCTATCACAAAGTACCACAAATTTCGTGGCTTAACACAACAGAAATTGCACTACTCTGGCTCTAGGAGAGAATTTGTTCTCTCCCCACTCTAGTTTCTGGTGACTGCCAGCCTTCCTTAACTGGTGGCTGTAACAGTCCAGTCTCTGTCTCTGCGGTCATTCACCTCTACCTCTTGTCTGCTGCACACTTACAAGGGTACTTGTCAAGGCAATGAGGGCTCTCCTGGGTCATCCTGGATGATCTCATCTCAAGATTCTTCATTGCATCTGCAAAAACTTTTTCCAAATAAGATCACATCCATAGGTTCTGCGCATCTGGGTACATCTGTGAGCGCATGTGTGTGTCATCATTTAATCCATTATACAAGGGAGATGTGATCAAAAACTAAGGTGGACATTTAAATTAAGAAAAAAATTATTACAGTAAAAGACACTTTGCCATTAATCCCCCTCAGAATACTCCCACTCACTCCAAACATACTTATCCCATCGTTCTTGCCACTTTCTTAAGCAGTTTTGGGAGTTGTCTTTTGTGAGTGTCTTTACTCAGTGCTATCTTGGCTGCCCTGGTGTCCTGAACTGATTCAAAACATTTACCTTACATGGTCATTTTGACTTTGGGGGAAGAGTCGTAAGTTGTAATGGCCACATCTGGTGAATAAGGTGGATAAAGACACACAAGATGTTTTTGACAGAGATTGCTGTAAATGTTCAAAGCAAGGGGCAGTATTTTGAGGGGGATTAATGGTGATGTGTCCGTTACTATAAAAAATTTAAAAAAATTTTAAACATTCTCCATATTCTTTGATCACATCTCATATACCTAATATTTATTGCTCTCTATGTGTTAAGTCAGTCTTGCTAGTAGCTACAATGATTTTTAAATTAGCATTCTGCCCCGAACTTCATAAGTTATAATTCCTTTGAGCATAGCTGCCAAGGACAAGATAAAGATCTGAAAGAATGGTTTATAGAGGGGGTTAAATACGCAAAACCAATTGTCAAAACAGAGGCAAGCAACTAACGTGTTAAATAACTTCTGTCATTCACCTTCAAAGAGGTCTTCTTCAGTTCTTGTCACAAATCTGTGATGTATTCTTCTAATTTGTGCTCAGATAAGTGGGGAAACTAAGGCTCAGGAAGCCAGGGAACATTCGCAAGTCCTACCAATTAGTAAGGCAGGTCAAGATTCCTGAAATTCCATTTCTCCTCTTCCAAACCTGCTTCCTCTGTGGCCAGGGGAGGGTATTTCGGGTGCATTTGGGACCTCTGAGCCAGGTGTCACCGCATATTCCTATGACGTCCTTCTCTCCATGGGGGGAGGCTGAAGCTCTATGGCTTTGGCAACAGCTGGGTCCCTGGTTTAGGCTAATATTTCTTGCATTCTGTATTAGGACAGGAGAGGAAAGGAGTAATTACGAGCAATGTTCCTGTCACTTATCAGCCCTGTTCTGCATTATTCCCATCACTGCATCTCCAGAACTAAAAATTGAACAGGTAGGGTGGCCCTGAAAAATTCGAATGTGATTTTTTTCAGGGGAAGGCATTGAGCAAAACTGTAGGAGGGTATCAACATGACTAGTCACTTTGTAATCAGCTTCTTCTTTGATAAAACAGAAAACAGTCCCCAAAGACAATACATTTTTTGTGAAAATGAACTTTGACCTTGGAATTTAAAAATAAACATATTTTGGTGGGGGAAAAAACAGCAAATAGAATGCATTAGAAGAGAAAATCATTTTGATTTTCAAAATTAACATTTCAGTATGAATCTTGACTGTTGGTTGGTAAGGAAATTTCTTCCTTTAGTCTACAAAGAACTGGAGAATTTATTTGATGGTCACATGTACCAATTTCAGTTCTTTTCTGCCTCTTCACCTTCAAAATAATTGGATATCATCAGCAACCAAGCATTTGCAAATAGCATTATTAACAAAGCGTGATGGCTGGACCTGCCTGAGAGGGATCAGCATTTATTGAGAAATCCTCGGATGGCCCAGCCCTTGGTAAATGAGAGTGTATTTCCTGGTGAAGATGCAGGTTAAATGTTCAGAGTTACTGAACAATTATCTCCTTTGCAACAGTCACTAAGCAGAGCAGCCGATTTTTAATTAGATTTAAATGTGAGACTCACTAATGGTTTAATGACAAACATAATTTAATAATCAGGCCCTTCATTTGTTCTGGAAAGCCTGACTGTTCCTGGAATCCTCAATGTGGGCACATGAAGACTGGCAGCTAGGGTGTCAGAAGTTTTCCATGTGATCATGCAGACAAAACACACACAGTCAATTCAGTTTTACTGCATGTCTCCTTCTAGGCCAGTCAGAGGGTTAGATCCTCACAAGGCATGAAAACCCACACCAGGACAGTGCCACTAGGTTGTTTCATTGCCTGTTCCCTCAGCCCCCTGGGCCCAGTTCCTGGAAGTTTTAATTTTCCTCTGGATATTTGCAGAAGATGTGGACTGATTAGAATCCTCTGGGCATACTTAAACCCTGTTAGTGGATTCTTCAGGAGAAAGGTCCTTGGAAAGGTAGATGAAACTGTAATGGTGGAATGACAGGTATGGGCTTAATACTTCCTGGCAGGACAGCCTGCTTGGCGAGTCCCACGTCTCTCCAGTGAAGGCAGGAGCCTCCTCTCTAACTAGAAGATGACTGAGCTGGATTTTCTGAAAACGATAGCTGTGGCTGCAGCTGAAAGGACAGTTCCACACACGCTTAGTGTAAAAAGGACTCTGCCCAATCACGTCCATCTTTACCCACGATTATCGGTGTCTGCAAATCCCAAAGGCAAAAAGTACTGAGTACCCAGACTCTCCATTTTCCTGGTGTAAGACTCTCTCTCCACCTACCATTTACAGGGTTGAAGCATCTTCCATCTTCTAGAATTTACAGCTATCAGAAAGGATGGTAGTGTCCTCCCAAGTTGAAAAAAAAAAGAGTTCTTTAGGTCTTGCTACAACTTTTAACAAACACTCTCTAGTAAAGTATGCTACAGAGAGGGCATTAGCATTTAAGATACCAGGTACTTTTAGTAATGATGATAGGTAACAATTACAGAAAGGTTATTGGATGTTCATTCTTTCTTCTAACAATGCTATGAGAAAGTTATTACCCTCATTTTAACAAGACGGAGAGGTGAAGTAACTTGCAGAAAGTCACATAGCTGAAAAGTCACAGCTGGTTCCAAAGCCTGCACTCCTAATCATAATACTAAAATTCACATGTATGAACTATATGCTTCATACTTTCAGTTGCATGGTTGATTTGTCACATGGATGAAGGCAACTTGAACAAGGGCAACGTGGACAGCAGGAGACACTGGAGGATTATAGTCCAAAGTATTGGCTCCTAGGTTAGATAAAAATGAGGCGATATCCAGGTCCAGGACATACAGCTGCTGAAGCCTGGGTAAGTAACCTAATATCTTGGGACCTCAGTTTCTTTATCTGCAAAATGGGGACAATAAAGGTATATAACATAGGATTGTAATGAGGTAACTGAGACAACATCTAGCATTTATTGAACACTTATTTTTGTGCCAACTATACAATGCATGGAAGTGATCAGCTTCAATCTGGGTACGTGATAAGCATTTACATTAACTGTTATTTTTATTACTATTACTTTATTACTATATATCAAACCCATTTTGGCAAACTTCAAGAGATCAACTTCTTTTGTTATAGGATAACTCTGACCTCCTAAATATGGCTCTTACTAAGTGGGTCAGGGATACTTCTTGGAAATCTTTTCTGTTATGTACAATTTCACCTATAATTTATTTTCCATTTTAATCTAATGTATAATTGAATATATTTTTAGACTATCACATTACATATTGCTTCTGTTTTTCTCAGCAATGCTTTGTCTTTGTCATAGGGTGTTACTAAATCCAGCTAAATCTCTAACTTCCAGAGAACCCGGTAAACAGGCTCATTTATCTTCACAGATTAACAAAGAGGGGGAATTAACTCTTGACTCGTGATTCTTATCCACAGTTTAGTGGGAAAGCATAGTTAAAGTGACGTAAAATCATAGTCACAGTCCCCTCTCTGCCAAAATGATCAGTAACAGTGCAGCCATCAGGGATATTCATGAGCTGCAAAGCAACAACCCCATAAGAGGCTTGGTTTTTCTAATCCATTTCACAATCCGGTTTTGGAGAGCTTCATTTTCCACCTTGTGAATTGTCAGATTCTTGGGTCGGGCAAATTGGGTCCAGCTTTTTGATTACACATTCCATTCCTTCTCAGCTTAAAAAGTGATTTCACATTACCAGCATGATTTATCTAGGAGAGAGCCATCTAAGGCACAGGCCTAAATTATAGAGGCAGCCCCGGGGTGTAAGCAGAAGCAGGCAGAATTTCAGATATAATGAAATGGGGTGAGCCTGCTATTACCTGTGCCCTAGATATGAAAGATGCTCATCTGGGGCATCTGAAATGAACAGACATTTCTCACACAAAGAAGTAGAAATAGCAAATAAATACATGAAAAAATGTTCAACATCACTGGTCATTCGAGAGATGCAAATGAAAACAACACTGAGATTCCACTTCACTCCAGAAAGAATGGCTGCTATCATGAAATGAACCAATAACAAATGCTGGCAGGGCTGTGGGCAAAGAGGAACCCTGCTCCACTGTTGGTGGGAGTGTAGACTGGTGCAACCACTGTGGAAATCAGTATGGAGATACCTCAAAGAACTAGGATTGGAAGTCCCATTTGACCCCGCTATTCCCCTGCTGGGGATCTTCCCCAAAGAATTAAAAGAACCATACCACAGTGATATATGTGCACCCATGTTCATAGCAGCACGGTTTGTGATAGCTAAAACTTGGAAACAGCCCAAATGCCCATTAACTGGAGACTGGATAAAGAAAATGTGGTGTGGTTTTTTTTTTTTTATAAAACGGAGTACTACTCAGCCATAAAAAATGAGAAATTAGAGACATTTATAGCTAAGTGGATGCACATTGAGGGAATGCTCTTAAGTGAAATAAATAGGACACACATGTGTAAATACCAAATAGTTTCTCTGGTGTGAGAAACTGAAAGCGTAAATAAGGACTAAATGTATAATAGGTAATGTGAAATAGGAAGAAAAGGGGCAAAGGGGAAGGAAGTGGGAGGGCTAGAGGAAAGGATAGAAGGGAATGGGATTAATATGAGAAAATGGAAAAATAGGAACAAAATCTTTGTAAATAGGGAGGTATGGAGGGATTGAATGGAGGGCTGGGCAAGGGTGAAAAATAAGAACCAAGCGAGACTATGTAAAGGTGCAAATTTCCAATGATGAATGTCATTACATTGTATACCTAAAATGTACCAATGATTAGAATGAATAATCGATAATGCCAAATAGGAAGAAAAGGTCCAAAGGGATAGGGGTAGTGGGAGGGGCAGGGGAAAGGAAAGAAGGGAAAGGAAAAATGCTGATAAATGGAAAACATGGAAATAAAGTCTTTGTAAATAGGGAAGGGTGGAGGGCATGAAGGGAGGGCTAGGAATGGGAAAAAAATAAGAACCAAGATGCATTATGTAAAGGTACAATTCCCAATGAGAAATGTAATTGTGTTGTATACCTACAATGTACCAATAAAAGAATTTAATACAAAAAAAAAAAAAGAAAGATGCTCATCTGATAGCCTTAAAAAGCTGGTACCAGCACCCCACTTTATATTAGGTGGTTGCAACTCTCACATTTCCAGGTCAGGAAGACCTATTTCTTTTTCTTTTTTTTTTTTTTTTTTGGTTCCAGGGATCGAACTCAGGTCCTTATGCTTTTGGGGCAGGCAGCAGAACACTGAGCTAAATCCCTGTCCCAGGAAGACCTATTTCTTAATTACCAGAACTGTACCCATTAAAAAAAAAAAACAGTCACCAAATCTGGGCCATTCTCATGAAGCAATCAGCAATCAGGCATAGTACCATGATCAAGGTCCCCTGAATCCAACTAGTTGGTAAAGTTAGCTGCTCTTTCTGGTTAGTGCTTCCTGTCCTCCACTGGCCTGCCCCAGGCATTCTTTACATTCAATGTCTACTAGTTCTTCCCACTCCTTGTAGGAAAACCAGCTCTCACACCTTTTAATTAAACACTGTTACCTGGCAGTGTGTTAGTATGAGGTATGGCCAAAACATACAATGAATATTTAAATTTTAAAAATTTATTACAGTAAAAGACACATTGCCATTAATCCCCCTCAAAATACTCCTCAATTTGAACACACTCATCCCATCATTCTTGCCACTTTCTGAAGCAGTTCTGGAAGTCTTCTTTTGTGATTGCCTTTCATTGTGCTGCTCTGCCTGCCTCAGTGTTCTGAACCAATTAGAAATGGTTTCCTTTCCGGGTCATTTTAACTTTGGGGAAGAGCAGGAAGTCACACAGGGCCAGGTCCTGTGAATAAGGTGGATGAGGACACATAATATTTTTATGAGCCTGCCTTTCTGTTGGATGGCACTCAGCAGCAGCACTTACCTTATTTATGTTTTTGGCACCAGGGATTGAACTTGGGTCCTTGCACTTGTGCAGCAGGTGGTGAAACTACTAAACTAAATCCCCGCCCCTCACCTTATTTTTTAATACACCACATAAAACCAAAGAGGACTTTAAGAAATGCTTTAAAAGTGGCAATAACAATGGGATAAACATGTTCAAACTAAGGGCAAGTATGTTAGGAGGGTTAATAACAATGTGTCTTTTACTATAATAAAATTTTAAAAATTTAAACACTAACTGTATATTTGGATCACCTTCTTCTTGAGGATTTTACTTAAGGATTTATCTTCATAAGGATTTTACTCTTGGTCTCCAACTCTTAGCACTGTTAGAGAGACCGGGTCCTAGAGGAATGATCAGAAGATAGGATGATAGAGGAGCAATTGGATCAGAACATTGGAAGTTAGAGGACTAGATTTTAGATCTGTTACCTAGCAAGCACATTACCTACCCATCTATTTGAGACTTGGTTTCTTTATCTGTCAAATGGCTAGTGTGGAGAATCTGGACTTCTATATCTCATAGGTTAATAGAACCTTAATGCTACTTATTCTGGAGAAGAGGAATTTAGCATATGAAAGAATGAAGTTCTCATGTTTTGTAAGTTTATTTTTACTTTTTTGTGTTCTGTAATTTTAATGGTGAGAGTTAGGATCTAAACTCACGTGGAAATGTTTTGATGGTGTTATCACACCATCCCTGAATGTATGCCTCATCATGGGCATGGAGATAGAAGAGGAGCTGGCATGAATTTAGTGGCTTTGGTTTTAAAATGCACACTTGTGTCATGCAGGATTCTCACAAATGATCTTTGAAGGAGATTTTGTTACCATCAAAGCGGAGGTGAGGAAATTGAGATGTAAGAAAGACTTACTCAAGACCACACTTCTAGAAAGGGGCAGAGACTATCAATTTTCTGGTTCTTGTCTACCCCAAGACCTATGCATAATATCTAAGTGCAAGAAGATTCTGAGCAGAATTCTTATGGTTCTAGAGCAGGAAGTAAGTACCAGCTGCTCTGTTTCCTGTCTGCCAGCCCCTCTTTAGTGCTGAAAAAGCCTGGACTTCTCCAATCTCTAGGAATCCAGCATTAGTGTGTAGTTGTACCTGAGACAGTGCTGAAGAGTTCATCTTCACTGAGCCAGGCTTAACCACAGGTGTGTGTGTGTGTGTGTGTGTGTGTGTGTGTTTGGGGGGGGGGTGGATGACCAGCTAGGGTTGTTGAAAGAGGTTGGAATCTCTTGTACTCCATCCCTAGGATAGTCTTGGTTTGAAGACCGAAACTCCCAAGTCCAGTGAACCTCCTGAGGGCATCACCCAGGGTGGTTTGTTATTCTGAATCTCTGTAACTGGGAGGATGTACCTTGGATTCTATATACAATATAAAGAAAATAGATTTCTGTCTGTTAACGTGACTCATCAAATTAGAGGTTGTATTTGAAATGGTTGGCTGCAAAATAGAAATGTCTTGTGTGGTATTCAGGGTTCCATAGGGCCTTTGGGGCAGGAGGACTCTCAGAAGAGCCCATACCTGGATTTAGTGAGATGCTTTGTGATTAGTGGGAAACAGTGCTGCAGCTATGTCCTCATGAATAAAAGCAATGAACAATGGTTTGGGTCCAGCTCTAAACTGATGCTTCAACTTCAGGGTTGGTTTATAATCAAGTGATTTCTACCCAGGTAATTTTTTGAGTAAGACCCAGGTGAATGACCACAGAAAACTATTAATTGAACAAGGAACAACCATTAATGTTTCCATTCAGCCAATCTTAGAAAATCAGGTAATTAAAATTACAAGATGCAAATGCATAATTTAACCCCCCACCCCCACCCCACCCCCGCCACAGTGATTTGCCATACCTTTGTTCTAATACAGGCCACAGAGATTCCTAAAGTTTCTGTAACAAAAATAGATATTTTCCAGATGAAAGAAAAAGAACAGAGAATTGGCATTTGTTAAATACCATGCCAGGCATTTCACATTTACTATTTGACTATTTTGTCTTTTTTTGGGCGGGGGGGCGGGTACCAGGGATCAAACTTGGGACCTTGCACTCGTGAGGCAGGCAGTGGCACCACTGAGCTAAATCCCCAGCACTAATTTGACTATTTTAGTAAACTTCTATGTATTCTGTTGTCTCACTTCACGGTATCCAAGTTCACACAACTGTCTAATTCCATGCTCTGGCCGGCCACTATAACACCTGCGGGCTGGGACAAAGACAATGGGCTTCTTAGGTTTGCTGGAGTTAGGCTCTGGGTCTAATGGAATTACCTGGTAATTATTGTGACTAGGGAGGTCCACAGTGGGATGATTCTTTATGATAGCTTCATCTACTAGGAAGCAATATGGGCCCAGATGGGGAGACGAGTGTAGAACGCACCTCAGACTACTGGAAGGTCTCGGTTCCTGAATGTTATGGTTTGGATCAATGATGCTTCTCAAAGTCTTCATGCACTCATAGGCAGGGCTTTTAGAAGGAGACTGAATCACGAGGGCAATATAGCTGGCTTGCTGTTAGGAGGCGGGGCCTCCTTTGCTGTTAGGAGGCCTCCTTGGGCCTCCTCCCTGGCTCCTTGTGTTTCTACTTCCTTCCACTCTGATGTGAGCAGCTTTTCTCAACAACAAGTAACTGAATCACAAAGAAAAGCCCAAGACTGGATGCTTTTGCTGCTGAAGTTTACCAACCTTTTAATGAAAAACTAATGCCAATTCTTCTTAAACTATTCCATAGAACTGAAAGGGTGAGCAGCACTATAAACTCATTCTAAGAAACTAGCATTACTCGGTTACCCAAATCTGACAAGGACACAATATAAAAAGAAAACAATAGATCAGTATGTTTGATGAACCAAGATGCACAAAATCCTTCATTGGAGAGACAGTCTCTTTAATAAACAGTGCTGGGAAAACCGGATATCCATACGTAGAAGAGCCAAAATGGGGCCCAATCTTACCATGCAAGAAAATCAAGTCAAAATGCTTCCAAATTGTAAGCGTAAGACCTGAAACTCTGAAACTACCTGAAGAAAACTAGGGGAAACTCTTTAAGACATTAGTATAGGCAATATATTCTGTAAAATATTATTCTGTATAAAACCCCAAAAGGACAGGAAACAAAAACAAATATTGACAAGTGAGATTACATCACACTAAAAAGCACAGCCAAAGAAACAACCTACAGAATGAGAGAACTATTTGCTGGCTATTTTGAGAGATGGTTAATATCCACAGTCTATTAAAAAAACTCAAAAATTACATAAGGACAAAAAGTAATCCAATTTAAAATAGCCAAATAATTTGAATCAGCACTCTTCAAATACAAATAGCCAATAGATATATGAAAAAATTCTCAATATCATTAGCCATCAGGGAAGGGCAAATCAAAGCCACGAGCAGATACCATCTCATCCCAGTGAGAATGGCTACTCTTCAGCACACACGCAAGAACATCACAAATACTGGTGATGAGGAAGAAAAGGAACTTTTACATACTGTTAATTAGGACAGCCACAATGGAGAACAGTATGGAGGTTCCTCAAAAAAACACACAAAACAACAACTAGAAATAGAACGACCATATGATCCAGTTATTCCATTCCTCAGTATAGAGCCAAAGGAAATGAACTCAGCATGCCAAAGAGGTACCTGCACGCTTATGTTTATGACAACACCATTCATAATAGCTAAGATACAGATTAAGCCTACTTGCCTATCAACAGATAAACAGATACAGTAAATAGGAAATACACTTTTCTGTATATTACATACACACACACATACACAATGCAGTACTATTCGACCATAAAGAATAAATTCTTTCATTGGCAGCCAAATGGAAGGAAATGGAGGGCATTATGTTAAGAAGTGAAATAAGCCAGACATAGAGAGGCAAGTGGCATATGCCCTCTCATATGGAAATTTTAAAAAGTTGACTTGTGATTTGTGATTACTAGGGACTGAGACACATGCTAGGGGGTGGAAGAAGGGTTGTTGGGTATGATTAATGCACACTGTATAGAAACATCACAAAGAGTCCCATTAATAACAAAAGTCCTCACAAACAACAATACCCTGGTCTACCCCAAGAGATTCTGTATATGTGCTGCCGAAGCAAGCACAACCCCAAGAGATTCTGATTCAGTGGGTCTGAGGCAGAACTAAAAGGTGAAGGTTTAACAAGCCCATTTAACCACTGCCTAACTTGGGAAGCACTAATTTATAAGCTAAAATGTAAAACTCAGGCTATGAGGCATTCTTTCCCAGCTACTGCCTGACCTTCAAAGTGCCTTTTGTGATGGTGCAGACAGACAGATTGCCTCACAGGCAGTCCAAACACAGCACAGCCCCCTTAGCTCCATGCTTCAGCTTCTCCAAATGTACAGTGAAGTGGAATCTGGAAGCGCTTCCCTGAGATCTTGTGCGGATAAGTTACATGCATCCATATGGCCACATAGGCTTTTTGGAGGCGAGGCATTCCTCTCTTTTATTATTAAAAGAGCTGCTACTTTATATGGCAGCTAAACGAAGAACCGCTGTCTGTTCTTGATCATCTCAGGAAGAAGAAGCTGTTAGTTCTTCAGTCATGAGGCCCATAAAAATCTCTTTAATTATAGATGTGAAAGCCACTTTGGACCACAAGCATCGTTCTCACACTTAGAGAGAAAAGCAGCAACCAAGAGTCCTCCTCCACTTCTCTCTTCCTTCAAACAAAGACACGTTACATAACCCCAGGAGTGTGTGTTCACTGTTAGAGGAATCCACTATTAACCAGTGCCTTTGATTGGAATTCTCATTCAGTAGCTGATACAGTAAACCTTAACAGAGTCCTTGTGTGCAAATAGACTTTGTTTCAAAGATCAGTTTGGAACTTGGAAAACTAAAATGTGTTTAAATTGTGGCTAGTTTACCTCTGTTTCCCATCCACAAAAATATTATTTATCCTTAGAGATATCCTAAATTCCTGAACAAAGAAGGTGACAGAACTTGGTGATTAAGTTAGCACTGTCTGTGAAAAATATATCTAGCGAAGAAAGCATCTCCCTGCTGCAGCGAGATCTGGGCTGGGTTGTGATGGTTTTGGCTGTCCTGGGTTAGGGATTGCTGGCTCTTCAGCATGTGGATGGAGACTTTCAGAAAAAATGACACGATGTTCCATGAGGTGGGACTGTGAAGGTACTGGGTGGAATGGTGGCCCACCCAAAAGGTAAGTGATTGTGGCTCTATTTGGAAAAAGGGTCTTTGAATATATAATTACGGTGAGGATCTCAAGATGAGATCATCCTGGATGAGGGTGGACCTTAAAGGCGATGACAGGTTGTTTGTGCAAGAGAAGGGAAGAGAAGACCCAGAGAAGATCATGTGAAGACAGAGGCAGAGACTGAACTTACCTGGTCTCAGGGTGCTCCTAGGAATGCTAGCAGTTCCAGACCTGGAAGAGGCAAGGATAGAGTCTTCTTACAGCCTTTGCAGGGAGCACACCCTGCTGAAACCTTTGGACTTGGCATCCTCCAGACTGTGAGAGAAGAAAGGTCTGTTTTGTTAGGCCACCTAGTTTGTGATAAGTTATTATAGCAGCCCTAGGAAACAAATAAGAGAAGAAGCTCTGGGGAGGAGAGCTCTGCCCTCCAATTCCGTGAGACCTGTCTTTCCTAATCTGGTTCTACCTCACTGTCCCTGTATCCATTTGTAAGAGTTAGCTACAACTCTCCAATTGATCAACGCTAGATCAATAAGCACAGATTTTTTTTTTTTCGCTAAGGAAGAACAAATTCAGGAAATACTGAACTGTTTGTGGGCCATATTTTTTCCTCACTTTTGAAAAAGTCAGAGACCTGAGCTTGAGCATTCTTCTATTATTTCTTCCAAAGATCACCATGGTTTCTGTATCAACCAGTTTAAAGGAACTGTTTTGAAATCTGTCTTTCATGACCTGACAGGTGCTCTGGTACCATGGACCACAGCCTCCTCCTCCTCCTTTTTTTTTGGTACCAGGGATCGAACTCAGGTCCTTGCGCTTGCGCAGCAGGCGGCAAAACCACTGAGCTAAATCCCTGGCTCCACAGTCTCCTTGAAAAGCTCTCAACTTCCTTTCTGGGGCTCCCTCTGTGTATTCTCTTGCCTTTTCTTACCATGCCACCTCTCTCATAGGCATGTCCTACTTTCCTCATATCCGTTTTCTCTTTTAACTCTATACCCTATTTACACCCATGGCTTCGATGAAACTTTTATGCAAATGACTCCCAGGATTCCACTTCCAGTCCTAACCTCATTTCAACCTTCTTGCTTGCTTCCTCTTGGATAGTTCCTGTTGGATTTCTCAAGGGCATCCTGAATATAACATGTTCTATCCCGAACTCCATCTCCCCGGATCTGGTCTTCTTCTAGTGTTTCCCACCTTGGTGAATGGTTCCACCATGTAAGCCAGATATGAAGAAATGCCATCCTGATACCTCTCTTCCACCTATTTCTAATCTGTCACCAAGTCCAGTGACTCTCCATTCTAAATGTATGTATATCTCTCAAATCTGGCCCTTGTTTCCACTCTGACTCAAATTCCTATCATTTCTCATCTGGAGCATGAGTGTGATTTCTTAACTGGCTTGCCACATTCCTCTTGTCCTTTGGGTTCCATTCTCCATACTATAACCAGAGTGACTTTCTTGTGGGCAAGCCTGCCAATGATATCTTCCTGCTCTTTCAGGAAGCTTCAGGAGCTTCTCATTGTTTGAAGTAGAAAAAAAAAAAAAGCAAATAACTCCTAAGTACTGATTGTGGGGGAGCATGGACTGGACCCAAAGATCCCTAGCCCCCATCTTACATTATGCTCCCATTCCCCAACACGCTTGTCCAAGTCACAAGAGAGTTCTTGTGAGCTTTTCTACTTGTCATGGTTCTTTCTATCACAGGGCCTTTGCATAGTCTTCCCCCACTCTCTTTGGCTAAGTGACTTCTGTTTATCCTTCAGATCTCAGGTCAAGACTTACCTGATCTTCCTGAAAAGCAAATCCCTTATCTTAGCTTGAGCTACTATATCAAAATAGCATAAACTACATGGTTTATCAACAACAGAAATTTATTTCTCAAATTTCTGGAGGCTGGAAGTCTGAGATCAGGGTGTCAGGATTATTGGGTTCCAGTGAAAGCCCTCTTCTAGGTTCAGACAGCCAACTTCTCATTGTACTCTCATGTTGCAGAAAGAGAACTAGCTAGCTTGGTGGCCTCTTTTTATAAGATTAACTGTGACAGTTAATCTTGATTGTCAATTTGACTAGGTTAAGACTCTCAGAAAGGTGTTGGATCATGGGTGCACTATACTCATCAGTGGGTGAATCTACTGATGTTCATAGCCAAGTATGTTGTTAGGAGTTGGGGTCCACTTGGAGGACATGGAGGGTATAGGTATCACTAGAGGGCCCTCTTCCCCTGTGCTCTGCTTCCCAGCTGCCATGAAGTAGCTTTGCTCCACCACACCCTTCTGCCATAATATTTGTGCTGTAGAGCCAGTTAACCATGGACTAAAACCTCTGTAATCATGAGCCAAATTAAAGCTGTCCTCCTTTACGTTGGAGGGGTTGGATATTTTGCCCCAGCCATGGAAAAGCTGACTAATACAGTCACTAATCTCATTTGTGAAGTCTTCATCTTCGAGACTTAATCATCTTCTAAACATCCACCTCCAAATGCCATCACCTTGGGGTTTAGGATTTCAACATGTGGATTTTGGGGACACACAGTTGTTCATTCTATAATATCCCTTATGCCTCTGTCCTGCACTGCATATTTCTCCTTCTTCTTAGCACTCCCCACATGTGAACCTTAGACACAGTGGGAATCCATCTTCTTATTTTATGTTAAAAAGGACTGAGCACACCTCATTGCCATCATTATCACTTTGCAAAAAATTGTGGATAATTCCTGTTATGAGGTGACATTGGAACACCTGGCTGATGTTGGGGCCCATCCCTTTCTACTGTCCATTAGCTGATATTTTTGGAAAACAAAGGCTGATACAGTAAAATCCTCTGATATTTTAAGGGAGAAGAGTGGAAGCAGTCATATTTGGAAGCAGGATGCCAAATGGCCAAGGATAGTTTTTCTGCATTAAAGATATCTCTACCTCCCTGTTCCACAAATGGCAATCATTTAGGTTAGCAGGCTACTCCTGCAAAGAGAAAAATCCTCCCCAAGAGAACTGAGACCCATTGGCAGTTTCATGAGAATTACTGTAATCAAGAAAACAGCCTCTAACTGGCACCCTGGAAGTTGAAAAATTTGATGTTTGATGGAAGATTTTTCTAATTTTATGTTTATGAAAATTGATGTGTACCTAGCATATAGTGTCATTTTCTCCTAAAAAAAAAAGCCCTACTTTTAAGCTGATAATACAATTTTGATTGAATGGAATTTTAGTACCCTATCCAACTCGGGTGAGATTGTGGCAGCTGGGGGTGTTTTTGGAGGGCCTTCTGGGGGACAGAGGTCGTCAGGAGGGTATGCCATTCTGAATTGTGCAAGTCAATCTCACCTCTTACAGGTTTTGCAACATGTCATCTCATTTGTAAATGTTCTTCCCAATTTCATATGGCTTTACATTCTGATCACAAGTCGTCCTCTATATTTCTTTTATCCTACTCTAAAAACTATACATTTTAAATTGTTTGGCCCTTGGTATGGCTACAGGGCTTATGAATAATGCAATGATTTCTTTTCCTTTAAAAAAAACCCCAAACCCCTGGGTACTCACCAATCCCACTTCTATATATTTGTATAAAAGATTTGGAATCAGTATGTGGAAGAGGTTGCTACAGTCCCATGTTCATTGTACCACTATTCACAATAGTCAAATTATGGAATCGATTTAAGGCCCCATCAACAGATGAATGAAAAAAAGAAATATACACATGCATATATATACCATGGAACATGATTCAGCCTTAAAAAGAAGGAAACTCTGTCATTTGTGACAACATGGATGTAATTAGAGAACATTAAGTGAAATAAGGCAGGCACAGAAAGACAAATTCCACATGTTCTCTCTTTTAGGTGTAATTCAAAACAACTGAATTGTCAATATTCCTCTCAGAATGAGAAAGCATAGAAATACTTTAACAGATTGCATAACCCATGTTAGTGCATGGAAAATATGGGTCTAAAAGGACATGATTATGCTCATCCGGTTTCATGTTCCATGAAACACACACCCAAGATGCCAAAGATGCTCATCATCAGGCATTTGAAAAGACAAAGCCAGCGAGTGGCAACAGCCAAGTTTGCAGAACCATTAGCGACCTTGTCCCACTGAGGAAGCTGGGCCAGTCAGTCACTCCCTGCATGGAGTGGAGAGCAGTGTCCACTCAGGTGGCTCTGATGGGCTCAGGGCCAAGGCCTTGAGCTTTGGGGGACACTTCTTCCTCTCCCTCTGCTTCCCCCTTTCCCAGAATCCATTTCCTGCCCTGCCCTGTCCTCCTTCCTGTTGTGTTCAGACAGTGGAAACACAGGAGCCTGGGGCAGCGTTTCCTCTCTGCCCTGTGTTGGCACCACCCACTAGTGTGGCTGTGCCCTCTGTGATGACTGCCCTTCCTTCACTGCCCTCTCCTTGGGCCTCGTGATGTGTGCTTCCTGTGGTTGTTCATCTCTGGGTGCTTTAGCATCTCCTGCAGGTACCTTAGCTCTGTCCACATCTTTCATGTCCCTTAACTGACCCACATGCATGGAATTCTGTCTCTTACCACCATCTCCACTGTGTTACTTTTCTGTCATTGCTGAGACAAAATACCTGACACCCAAAGTTAAAGAGGAAGGGATTTATTTAGCTCACAGTTCATAGAAGTTTCTGTTCATAATTGGCTGGCTCCAAGGCAGGGGTGGCAAACAGGCATCATGGAGGAGAAACAACACGGCATCCACAAGGTAGCAAAACCAACAAGAGATTCAGCGCATCTTTCTGCCTCTTTTATCCCACCCAGACTACCAGGATTAGGGCGATGCTAAACCACTCACCCATGTGTAGTGGCTTAGTAATCACATGCCCTTAATCCCAACATCACACATTCCAGATTCAGCTACTTCTGAAAAAGTCCCACCTCATCAGCATGAGGCTTTGGGGGAACATCTAAACACAAACCAGGGCCAGGGATTTAGCTCAGTGGCACCATGCCTACCTCGCAAGTGCAAGGTCCTGAGTTTGATCCCTGTACCAAAAAATAAATAAATAAATAAATAAATAAATACAAACCATACCATCCACCAATACCTTTAATATGTTATATTCAAGACTATTTGACTTAATCAAGTTGATTTAATAGAGTTCATTCTATTACCCCAGTACTTCGTTTATTGCCATGAACTATCACCATTGAAACGCTTTTGGTCATCTTTCCAATGGGGCTAAGTAGTAGGAAATAGAGACTTTTGTACCAATTCCCCACAGTGAATTTATTTAATACATATCAGAAACACATACTAATTAAAAAAGAAATGGAGACTTTCCTTTGAGGCCCTTCTACCAACTGCCTTTCCCTTCCTCCCTCCCCTCTGCTGTCTCCGACCCTGCGACCCACCTCAGTATCTGTTCTGCTTCTCATTCTTGTGTAGCTTTCCTCTTCCACCAAATTCTCATCATGGAGAGCAGAGTTTTCAGTGAACAACTCTTGTCATGACACTTTTCTGTCCTTGCACACCTTTGCTCAAGATGATTCATGCTGCCTTATATGCCCAGAAATCCCCCCTATTCCTGCCTTATACATTTTTCCTCTTCACAGAATGTTCTTTCAGCTTATCAAATAAAAAACCTGCCTAGTTTTGGCTCACATTAGATATCACTCCCTCCATGAATGTTTCCGAAGTCCTACCAGCCACAAGTAAGTCCCTCGCAGTCTGTACTTCCGACCCATGGCACCCTTGTTAGTCAGCTGTGAATGATGTTTGCTGATCCACTTTCTCCTCCCCTCTACTAAATGTTCAGTGGGAAGCTAAAGCACCAGAAAGTGTTACTTGGAATTAGAAGATGGGGCTCTGAAGTCTATCATGTTACTAACTTTGGAGGATGATTTAACTCTTCTGGGATTTAGTGTCCTTGTTTAAGCAGTTGAACCAGGTGTTATTGAAGGGTTACACCAGCACTAAGGCTCTGTGAAGATTTTATCAGACCTGGAGTCTAGCCAATGAGATGCATTTGTTTCCCCTCTTTGCTTCTGCTTCTCCCAGGAAGGGGATTTGTCAACTGGGTGTGTTTCCAGTGGCCATGAACTGTCAGTGATGGAGAGCGTGCTGTAAAGGGAGCTGAGAGCATTGACTTGAGGTCATTCAAGTTAAAGTTTGGATCCAGCTCTCTGGTTTTTAAGCTATGTGAATTTGGGCAAACATGTAAGCTTTGTATAATTCAATTTTTATTTATAAACTAGAGATCATAACATCTATCCCAGATGGTTGCTCAAAGGTTAAGGTAAATAATTTATCAAAGGTCTCACAATAAACAAGAGAAATCTGAGTAGTATAGACCCACTTTCCATCAAGAAAAACTGTGGGAGTTATTTAACCAGGAGAGAGAAACTTATGGTGTAGTTCTCCACTGCAGATGCATCTTAGAATCACCTGGGATGTTTTAAAAAAATACTATCACCTGAGCCCCTAAAGCAGAATCCCTGGAGGTGGGACTCTGGCATTAGTATTTTAAGAGTGGCTCTCCAGGTTATTCTAATTTACAGCCAAGGTTGCAAACCACTGTTCTAATAAGAATTTAATTAAACCCAAGAGGAAAATCGCCATGTGGAATAACTAATTCCTAAGTCATGCTTCAGAGAAGTCTGAAGCACTTACCAACTCAGGGTCATGGAATACTTTAAACTCAGGTGTGTCTGCTTGACTCTTCCTGGTTAGCATTAGTTGTAAAGCATTCTGCCTGAGCTAGGATAATACTTATGAAATGTCCACTGATTCATCCTCTCCAACACTTAAATTCATTCTGCAGGCATTCAAATCCCCCCAACTGATTATATGGATTTAAAATTTGAAATCCCTAGTCAACCGCTTTTCTTAGTTCTGTGTTCCAAATTGTAAGTTAATAGGCTGTCACCATGGAAACAGGTATTTTTTACTTGAGGACTACAGCTCCCCTTGAAATTTTGTCTTCTTTCTGTTATGACTGAGGAGGGGTCGTGAACAATTGAGATTTATATCCATGGAATACGTGGACAGGGCTGGAATTTAGGCTCTTCTTAGGGGTGGTTCAGCCATTAGAACCTGTTAAGGTTTTACTTGCCACATATGATACTTGTCCCTGTCTAGAGAGGAGGTAAACAATTCTCCATGTCAAGAATATTGCTCAATACCAAGTATATCTCTTTTTATATATGAGCAAGTAAAAGTATCATTTATAATGTCCCTCATTCTCACTTTGTGTCTTCCAAAAAATAGAACCAAAAACCAGTTGAAGGCCATTTTTTGTATAGGGAAGAGAGCCCAGAGCTCTGGGTAGGGCTCTGTCCTCCAGGTTTCCTGCCCACCAAAGAGCAGTGATCTAGAGCCCAGCTCCGGGTCTGGAGTGCCCACCAAGACCCTTCTTGATTTTAACAATTTCTGAAACACTCCCAAAGATTTGGCACTTTGGTCCTTATGGATAATGAAGACAATGGAAAGGAAGCAAGGAGGGAACTGGGTGTGAAAGAGAACTGCTACTGAAGGACAAGCGTGGTGGGTACCCATTTTGGTGTTTGGAGAAACCCTGATTGCAGTGAATGAGAAGAACATAGCACACAACTAGAGAGACATGGGGCTGACCGGTAGAGAGGACTCACTGCATTTAGATAGAAATTTGACTTTAAAGGAGCTATTCACAAACTGTTCCTGCAGATGATTCACGGCACAGCCAGTGTGAACCAATCATTCCCAGCATGCAGTGTCTGACAGGTTTTTTTTTTGTATTAAATTCTTTTATTGGTACATTGTAGGTATACAACACAATCACATTTCTCATTGGGTATTGTACCTTTACATAATGCATCTTGGTTCTTATTTTTTCCCCATTCCTAGCCCTCCCTTCATGTCCTCCACCCTTCCCTATTTATAAAGACTTTATTTCCATTTTTTCCATTTCTCAGCATTTTTTCCTTTCCCTTCTTTCCTTTCCCCTCACCCTCCCACCACCCCTACCCCTTTGGACCTTTTCTTCCTATTTTACATTATCAGTTATTCATTCTAATCATTGGTACATTTTAGGTATACAATATAATGACATTCATCATTGGAAATTTGCACCTTTACATAGCCTCTCTTGGTTCTTATTTTTCACCCCTGCCCAGCCCTCCCTTCAACCCCTCCAGTCCTCCCTATTTACAAAGATTTTGTTCCTATTTTTCCATTTTCTCATATTAATCCCATTCCCTTCTATCCTTTCCTCTAGCCCTCCCACTTCCTTCCCCTTTGCCCCTTTTCTTCCTATTTCACATTACCTATTATACATTTAGTCCTTATTTACACTTTCAGTTTCTCACACCAGAGAAACTATTTGGTATTTACACGTGTGACCTATTTGTTTCACTTAAGAGTATTCCCTCAATGTGCATCCACTTAGCTATAAATGTCTCTAATTTCTCATTTTTTATGGCTGAGTAGTACTCCATTTTATTAAAAACACCACATTTTCTTTATCCAGTCTCCAGTTGACGGGCATTTGGGCTGTTTCCAAGTTTTAGCTATTACAAACTGCGCTGCTATGAACATGGGCACATATATATCACTGTGGTATGATTCTTTTAATTCTTTGGGGAAGATCCCCAGCAGGGGAATAGCAGGGTCAAATGGGACTTCCAGTCCTAGTTCTTTGAGGTATCTCCATACTGATTTCCACAGTGGTTGCACCAGTCTACACTCCCACCAGCAGTGGAGCAGGGTTCCTCTTTGCCCACAGCCCTGCCAGCATTTGTTATTGGTTCATTTCATGATAGCAGCCATTCTTTCTGGAGTGAAGTGGAATCTCAGCGTTGTTTTCATTTGCATCTCTCCAATGACCAGTGATGTTGAACATCTTTTCATGTATTTATTTGCTATTTGTACTTCTTTGTCTGAGAAATGTCTGTTCATTTCAGATGCCCATTTTTGGATTGGGTCTTTAAATTGGGGAGGTCTGATCTTTTAAAGTTCTTTATAGATTCAAGAGAGTAGACCTTTGTCTGAGGAAGAGCAGGTGAAGATTTTTTCCCACATTGTGGGTTGTCTCTTCACACTGCTGGTGGTTTCTCTGGCTGTGCAGAAGCTTTTTGATAAGAAGAGATCCCATTTGTTGATTGTTTGTGCTAGTTCATGGGCAACTGAGGTTTTGTTCATAAAATCTTTTCCTACACCGATGTCTTCAAGGGTTCTACCTAACCTCTGTTCCAACTGGTTCAGAGTTTCTATTTTAATATTTAGATCTTTAATCCATTTTGATTTTAGTTTAGTGCATGATGAGAGATATAGGTCTAGTTTTAATGTTTGGCAAGTTGAAGCCCAATTTTTCCAGCACCATTTATTAAAGAGGCTATCTTTCCTCCAGTGAGGGTGTTTGGCTCCTTTACCAAAGATGAGATGGCTGAGAGTGTCTGGTGTTGTTTCTGCATCTTCTAATCTGTTCCACTGGTCCTCAGGTCTGTTTCTTTGCCAGTACCATGCTGTTTTTATCACAGTAGCTTTGTAGTAGAGTTGCAGGTTGGGGATTGTGATACCCCCTGCCATGTCTCTGTTACCTAGAATTGCTTTTGCTATTCTGGGTCTCTTCTGGTTCCAAATGAATTTTTGGATTGTTTTCTCAAGGTCCATGAAGTACGCTGCTGGGATCTCAATTGGAATTGCATTAAATCTATATAGGAGTTTTGGAAGTATGGTCATTTTCACTATATTAATCCTTCCTGCCCAGGAGCAGGGGATGTCTGTCCATTTTCTGATATCATCTTCAATCTCTCTTTTCAGAGTGCCATAGTTTTCAGAGAAGAGGTCTTTGATTTCTTTTGTTAGGATGATTCCTAGGTATTTCAGTTTTTTGGATGCTATTGTGAAAGGAATTATTTGCCCTATTTCTCTCTCAGTGTGTCTGTCATTCATGTAGAGGAAAGCTATTGATTTTTGTGTGTTGACCTTGTAACCAGCTACTTGACTGAATTTGGTTATTAAGTCTAGAAGACTTTTGGTGGAGTTCTTGGGGTCTTCTATATAGAGTATCATGTCATCTGCAAATAATGACAATTTGACTTCTTCATTTCCTATCTTTATTCCTTTTCTTTCTTTCTCTTGTCTAATTGCCGTGGCTAATGTTTCCAGAACTATATTGAACAAGAGTGGTGATAGTGGACATCCTTGTCTTGTTCCTGATTTGAGTGTGAAGGATTTCAGTTTTTGACCATTTAGTATGATATTACCTGTTGGTTTTTCATAGATGGCTTCTATCAGATTGAGGTAGAGACCATCTATTCCAATTTTTGGTAGGGTTTTTATCATAAATGCATGTTGGATTTTGTCAAATGCTTTTTCTGCATCTATGGAGATAATCATATGGTTTTTGTCTTGGCTCTATTGATATAGTGTATTACATTAATTGATATTCGTATGTTGAACCATCCCTGCATCCCTGGGATGAATCCCACTTGATCAGGGTGTATGATCTTCTTGATGATCTTCTGCATTCTGTTTGCCATTATCTTATTAAGGATTTTTGCATCTATGTTCATTAGTGAGATTGGCCTATAGTTCTCTTTTTCTGTTGGGTCTTTCTCTGGTTTGGGGATCAAGGTGATGCTTGCTTCCAGGAATGAATTTGGGAGTATTGCTTCCCTTTCAATTTCATTGAAGAGTTTAAACAGTAGTGGCAGCAGTTCCTCTCTAAATGTCTTGTAGAATTCAGCAGTGAAGCCATCAGGGCCCGGGCTTTTCTTAGTTGATAAGTTTTTAATTACATCTTTAATTTCATTGGTTGATATTGGGTTCTTCAGAATTTTTAGGTCTTCTTCGTTCAACTTTGGTAATTCATATGTATCTAGGAATCTGTCCATTTCTTCTGTGTTGTCCATCTTATTGGCGTATAGGTTCTGGAAGTAGGTATTGACGATCCTCTGGATTTCTGCTGGGTCTGTTGTAATCTCACCCTTTTCATTCCTAATTGCATGGATTTGGGCCTTTTCTTTCCTTTTTCTGACAAGGTTGGCTAAAGGTTTGTCAATTTTGTTGATTCTTTCGAAGAACCAACTCTTGGCTTCATTCATTTTTTGTATCGTTCTCTTAGTCTCCATTGCATTGATTTCTGCTCTGATCTTTATAATTTCCTCCCTTGTATGAGCTTTGGAGTTGTCCTGATCTTCTTTTTCTAGAAGCTTGAGGTTCAGCATCAGGTTGTTTAATTGGGCTCATTCTATTTTCCTAATATGTGTATTCACTGCTATGAATTTCCCTCGTAAGACTGCTTTCATTGTGTCCCATAGATTCCGATGTGTTGTATTGTCATTGTCATTTAATTGAAGGAACTGCATTTCTTCTGCATTTAGGAGACTCTAGGATATTTTCCTGACTACAGAGCCCCCAGTTGTCTAACTAGGATGATCAGCCATTGGATGGTCTTCTTGGCTATGAGAAAGGAGCTGATGCTAGCATCAGTCAGAACAGTTCAACTGACAACAGCAAGACTGTTGTTTTTTCTTACTATTTAGAAAAATGATCTGTGACATTTTTCTCCTCTTTGGTACGATAAATTAAAATGGTTTTTTTTCTCTAGAAAGTTCTTTCTCTGTGACTGTGTCCTATTTCATAACTTAAATGCATGTTATTAAATAGAATATTACTTCCATTCAATAATGTATCAAACTCTTGGAAGCCCAATTGTTTTTCAGTAATGTGCCAATGAACAATCTATGCTTACCGAGCTCTGGTTATAAATGCGGCTGGGAAGTTGGGGTGCAAGTGATTCAAAGGTGGTGAGGACAAGATCCTAGTTTTTGAAAATCTCACCATCTGAATAGGCTCAGGGACCAGGGCACTGGACTAGCTATGTACATCTCAGTCAAGGGCAAACATCATTATAGTTGTGGTTTAGCCTCTTGGCCAGACTAGCAGAGGTGCTGAATTGCAGCTATGCGTAAGCATTTAAACAGCTTAGCTTTGTCTACAAGAGGCTCTGGGTTGTTGAGATTCATAACTTTTATTCTCCTAGCATTTATATTTTCTCTATGTTTTTGATAGACTCCAAAACAATGTGGATGCGATGCAGAAATCTGTTATTGTACCATTGGTATACAAGTCATTTTGGATTCCCTGTATATCTGGGGTCTGGTGGCCTCTCAGCTTTGCCCATGGCAGTGACTGATCATGCTCTGGGTTGTACAAATCTTTGGAAGGAGTTGAAAAGAGACACAGAAGCAATGAATGAAACCTGTGTGGTGGGTTGACTGCTGATATAGTTGTAGATCTGGTTACCACTTTGAACATTTAGGGGAAAAATGTCATGCTGACTTATCAAGCATATCCTGTTGTATGAAGAACACTTCATAGAGCAGTACTGTGGAAAGACACAAGGCTATATAATTAGGGGCTGCTGATGCTTAGCCCTGTTTATGTAAAGAGTTTAGTATAGCTGCATATAGCACAGAAATAAAAGGACAACAGGCATGCTGATAAGATAAGCGTATATTCTTTTCTTCCATATAATGAGAAATCTTTCTTTTCTTTTTTTTTGGTACCAGGGATTGAACTCAGGACCTTGCACTTGCAAAGCAAGTGGCGGAGCCACTGAGCTAAATCCTAGGCATAATGAGAAATCTTGATGAAGGTGGTGGAAGGCTCCACAAATCATCAGAAACACAGACGCTTTCTGGCTGCCTGCTCCCTTATTCTTAGAGCCCAGGTTCTCAGGCTTACAAGGTAGCTGCAGAAACTCCAGATAGAGGAAGAAGGAAATTCTAAAGCCAACAAGACCCCTGGCAGTTAACTATGCCTTTTCCTCTGAGATGTTTAATTTTATGCGTCTACTTGTTGGGGCGACAGGATGCCCAGATAGTTAGCCTGACATTATTTGGGGTGTTTCTGTGAATGTGTTTTTGGGGGTGAGTTAACAGTTGAATCAACAGACTAAATAAAACACATTGTCCTCCCTCATGTGAATAGGCTTCATTCAATCAGTCAAAGGTGTGAATAGAATGAAATGTTTGAAGCCAGTTGTGGTGGTACATACCTGTAATTCCAGCACTCTGGGAGGCTGAGACAGGAGGATCACAAGTTCAAGCCTAACCCAGTAAACTTAGCAAGAGCCTATCTCAAATTTAAAAATAAAAGTTTGACTTTCTCTGGGGGGAAGAACTAGTTCTTCCTATCATGGCCTTCAAACTGGATCTTGAATTAAAACATCAGCTCTTCTTGGGTTTTGAGCTTCTGAGCTTTCAGCTGGAGCCTACATCATTAGCTTTTCTGGGTGTATTAGTCAGCCTTCTACTACTGTAACAAATACTTGTGATAATCAAGTTATAAGGAGCAAAGGTTTATTTTGGCTCATGGTTCAGAGGCTCAGTTCATGGTTGCTTAGCCTTGTTGCTTTGGGGCTTGTGGTAAGGCAGAACATGATGGCAGAGAGGGTGTAGTGGACCAGGCTGCTCATCTCAAGGGAGCTAGAGGGCAAAGAGAGAGAGAGAGGGGAAGAGACCACGTCTCCTTTGTGGTCATGCCCCCAAGGACGTGAGGTATCCCATGAGGCCTCACTTCTTATTCAAGATTCCACCACCTCCCAATAGCACCATGCTGGGAACTGAGCCTTTAACACACAGGCCTTTGAGGAACATTTTAGATCCAAACTATAGCACTAGGTATCCAACTTGCTGACTACAGATTTTGGGACTTGTCTATCTCCATAACCGTAGAAACTAATTATCTATCTATCTATCTATCTATCTATCATCTATGTATATCCTATGGAGAAACCTAATATGCTAAGGGTATTTCTAAAATGCATAAGTCAGGAAATGTTCCCAGATAAAATCTAGGATGCTTAATTAAATTGGAATTGCAAATAAGCCACAAACCATTTCTTTTCATGCAGTATTTGGGACATATTCATACTAAAGTTATTTATTATTTATCTGAAATTCTATTAGCTAGGAGTCTTGTGTTTTTATTTGCCAATCTAGAACCCTACATTCCAGTGCTTCTGTTTTCATAGCCTCTAACAGAGTTACATGCCATGGCCATCACTATTGGCAAGGGAGTCTGGGAAATGTAGCACTTTTAGCTGGGAATACTGTTTTAGGCAAGAACTTAGGTGTTGTGATAATAAAAGAGGAGGAGATGATGAATACTGGACATTGGGTAGGTAACTCCTATAAAGTTCAGGTTATCCTTTTACCACATGTGAGACAGTATTATGGTTTAGATCTAAAATGTTCCCTCAAAGTCTTATATAAACAGAGATGGGGCTTTTGGAAGGTGATTGGATCATGGGGACCCAATACTTAGTGAATTAATCCATTCTTGAGTTCATTGCTGAATGTGCTGAAGCTGGGCCTAGCTTGAGGTGTGCCACAGGAAGTATTACCTTGGAGGGTGTATTCTTGACCACAGTTCCTCCCCTCTCTGCTTCCTGGCTGCCACGAAATGAGCAGCTTTCTTCTACCACATCCTTCCACCATGCTGTTTCTGCCTTGGAGCCAGATGAATAGGAACTGAATCCCAAAACCATGAGCCAAATTAAATATCTCCTTCTTTAAGTTGTGAGTGTTGAGCATTATGTCTCAGTGGTGAGAAAGCTAATACAGCCAAGGACATAGGTCTGTATTGAAAATATTATTGACAGTTATTGCATGATAGGTCATGCACTATGATAAGATCTTCACATAAACTTTCCCATTAAATCTCCACAAAAACATTTTTGCTACTTCTGTTTGGCAGATGAGAAGCCTTACTCCCAAGTCTAGACTAGGAGAGGTTTAGGGGTTGCCCAAAGTTGAACAATTAGTAAAAATCAAGGGTTAGAATATATGTCATGTTGATTCCAAAGTTGATGCTTTTGGCTTTTTTTCCCCCTCAACAACAAGTCTGTAAATAATAATGAAATCTATAATTAACACATAATGTTTACTGTATCCTTGGGACTGAGGTACAGCATTGGTATGTGTTATTTGATTTAATAATACGTATTTAATACCTATTACTATTCCCATTTGAAAGATGAGGAAACCCAGGAATAGAAAGAACAAGTAGTTCAAAGTTGTCCTGTTGCCGTTGACAAAGCCTTACACTAATCCTGACTTAACTTCTAGGCTAGGGGTTCCCAAATGTGTCCCAAATATGAATCTGGGGGTGGGGATTATTTTATTTATTCTGGTGCTAGGGATCAAACCCAGGGCCTAGCACATGCTAAGCACACTCTTTACCACTGAGCTACATCCCCGGATCATGTAGGGAGATTTAAACCTCTTGATATCCAGGTTACACTCAAATTAAGTCAAAGTCTGGGTGGGACCCAGGAACCAGCAGTGTCAAAATGTCTCCACCAGTTCTAAAGCTTGGGAACCAGTTCCTAGACATGTTGTCTCTTGAAAATAAGTGAATGAAGTACAAGTGCCCAATGAATACCCCAAAACATGCTCATCGTTTCTGGCTGTTAGAGAAATGCAAAATAAAACAACATCACGATACCATTTTACTCCAGAAAGAATGGTCATCTTCAAGAAATCAAATAATAACAAATGCTGATGAGGTTGTGGGGAAAAAGGAACTCTTCTACATTGCTGGGGGAATGTAAACTAGTACAACTACTATGGAAATCAGTATGGAGATCCTCAAAAAACTAATAGAAACTCCATTTGACCCAGCTATTCCTCTTCTAGATGTATTCTTGGAAAAGTTAAAGTCATCATATTACAGTAATAGATTCATACCCATGTTTATAGTAGCAGAATTTTTTATAGCTAAATCTTAAAAAAGCCTATATGCCCATCAACAAATGAATGGATAAAGAAAATGTGGTATTTGTACACATTGGAGTACTAGTCTGCCATAACAAAAGATAAACTTGAGGCATTTGTAGGTAAATGGATACAACTTAAGACCATAATATTAAAGCAAAGAAAGCAAATAGAAATGAATAAATAGGAAGTAAGGAGATCTTTTTCAAACAGATGGATTAACAAGAGATGGAGGGAATGAGATGGGAAGGGAGGGAAAGGAAATAGAAAAAATAATTGAAGAAAAAAATGAAAAGAGAGATTTGCATCAGGGAAGTGGACCAAGAGTTGAAAGGAGCAAGGCGGGAAGGGAGGGGTGGGGGAAGCACAAGGAAAAGAATAAAGATGTATTATGTACACATACCAACTCCCCATAATAAATGCAATCATTATGTACTGCAAACATGTAACAAAAAATACGTGAATGAGACCAATCACTGGACTGGGGGTGCAGGAGGACCACCCACCCCTCCCTGCAGTCCCCGAGGTACCAGGGCAGAGAATCCAAGGTGGAGCCAGCCCGAGTTGAGCAGAAGGGTTCCTTATTCTGCAGAGGAGTTTTGCCTTTTAATTACAAGTTCTCATCCCTACCTCATAATTCAGATGAGGCCAAGTCAAAACCTTATAGAAGAAAGGATTAAATGAACATGATTTATTATTATTGCTATTTTGCCATCATGCTATCATTTAGCTTATCCCCAAACAGTTGTGTTCATTTTAATAAGCTAATGACTACTGTAAGCGAGCCTTCTCAATGACTCACCCTGAAATATTGCAGTCGATATGAACTGCTAGACCAAAAAAAAAAGGCAACACCTTCACTTTCATTGTAATCATCCCTACAGGGAAATTCCTCAGCCTTGAGCTGGATATTCCTGTCAAACATTTAGCCTATAAACCCAGCCATATAATTTGCAGAGAGTCCAGCAGGAGAGGCCATAAATGACTCTCCCTCTCCATCAGCATGCGAGTACAGAAATGTGAAGAATAGGGATTGTCTTAATTTTGTGGCATAGTGAGGCCAGGCCATCAATTACAGCCAATAAAAGGAGGCAGACAGCTCTAGAGTTGTGGAAGTCACAATGCAGTTGGGACCAACTGTGATATTTCAGGGCACTGAGTGCAGAGCTGCTTCGGAGTGAAGGTAAGAGGTTATGTGCTGATGATTGGAAGCATAAACGTAATGGATTGCTTGCAAAAAGCACATGATATCCACACTCAGGAGCAAAGCAGGGGACAGAGGGGTGACATGGCCTGTCAGAACTCAGCCCGGCCTTTTTCTGTCCTTATACCTTTGTTTGTTTTTTACAATAGGGGTGTTGTTACATTTGTGAGAGTTTCTTTGGCAAAATTAAGAATAGCAGTGAGGGTAAGGGGTTCAGTCCCAGGGTTTAAGTGGATCTAAAATTAGGAATGGAGCCTGACAGCCACTTGCTGATTGCAGGGTCACACACCACTCTGTGTTCCTGGAAGAGCCACAGTCTGAGAGGCGTGACCCTTGCAGACACATGTTTCTTTTCCAGTTGTTTCCAAGATAAGCAGACTCCTAACCCCAAAGTCTCATTTAGCTGCCTGGATCTGACCAAACCACAACCTATAGTCACATGTAAATGTCAACCAGTAAGGAACAGGCATGGTTACAACCCTCATTTACATAAAGCTGACCAGTCAGGGAAGAGCAAACTTGCACCCTTCATTTGCCTAAGGAGACTGGATTAGGGGAACCTGGCTAAGGGCTTCCCCTAGAGAACTCAGCCCCTCTGTTTTCTCTCATTGCACTTCATTTTGTAGGAAAGCTGTTAACTCCCTTGTTGGCAAAACTGCTTTTTTTTCTTGAAATAAAACCTTTTTTAAAAAAATTCTTTTCTAGTAAATTCTATTGATGATTTTAAAGAAATTTTATTACAGTATGAGTTATAATTGACCTACTTTATTATTAATTATGGCTCTTACTGTGCCTAATTTATAAATTAAACTTTATCATTGGTATATATTCATACAAAAAAATAATATGTGTAAGATTTGGTACTATTAGCAGTTCTAGGGATCCCATGGGAGTCTTGGAGCATCCTCCATGAAAAGGAGGAATGACTATATCCACATTTAGTGACCTTAAACAACACCCATTTATTAGCTCACAGTTCTGTAGGTTAGGAATTTGGGTTCAGCATATTTTGGTCCCCTAGACATTTCAAAAGCTGAAATCAGCTTGTTTTCTAGACTGTGGTCTCACAGGACGTATGACTAAGGAAGAATACAGTTTCATAGTTCTGCTGCCTGCCTCGCAAGCTCAAGGTCCCGAGTTTGAATCCAGTTTCAAAGCTCCTTCAGTTGGTTGGCAGTTATAAGAGTGAGTCCTATTTCCTTGGTGTCTGGCAGCTCATGGCCATGTTCATTCCTTGCCTGATGGCCTTCTCTAACTTCAAAGATAGAAATGGAGAATGTTCCTTAGGATTCAGCTCTCTCTTGCTAAGAATAGTCCTTCCCCTGATTAACTCAGGCCCACACAGGTTAATCTCTCTGTCATGAGGTCAACTGACTCAGGACCTTAAATCTCTTAACAGCAGCATCCATATTCATATTTGATCAACTAAGAAGAAGTCTGTGTATGCTGGAGAACAAAGCAATCTTGGGACCATTTTAGGTGAAGTTCTGAAAACACACTAATGAGCAGAGCATTGTGTGCTCCCAGCAGCTCTGCCACTTCTGAGCACATCCACACCCCCAAGCCTTTCTTCTCCACTGTCTTTGGTCTTTGCGATGCTCAGCCCCTAGGTTATTCCCAGCATTGGCAGTAAAGTCTTTATACAGTGTGTGTGTGTTTTATGGATGGCTTATAGAAATGCTAACATCAACTTATTAAGGAGACCTAGGGCTGAACTTTGCAATTTACTGTGGAGCAATCAGTGCGGGTGAATAGCTGTTACTCTTGGAGGAGGGGAGACATGGGAACATTTTGATGAAAATAGTTCTTTTATACTCTCCACCTAGATATTTTTCATCATGCATTGAGACAATGGGCAAAACACATCTATCAGGGGAAATTTGAAAGTTCATGTCTGTAAGGGAAACACCTAGTTAATTCTTTTCCTGAAGAGATAAACACAGAGCTGAGATGCATAGTGTATGCCGTGCCAAGGAGTGTGGCGTAAGTGACACAAAAGGCCACATGACAGTTTTGTGCGTAACAGGATACAAACAAGATTTATAAAATGAGAGTGGTGAGCTGAGTAGAGGGGAGGAGGTAAGCATTGAAGGAACCCCGAGGACATAATCCTGACTGCCAGTGGCTGCAGAATGTCTGAACACATTGAAGAGTATATGGATATGAACATTTTTATTCTTCCCCAGTCACTCATTTATTAAGTTCTAGACATTTGGCTAGATGCTGGGATAAACATGTGTCCTCCCCTCCAAGAGCTCAGTCTGTGGGAGAGCCCAGGATGAGGGCCAACAGTCATGATGTCTGTGATGGGTGTAGGGAGAGAAATGCACATGGGAGGTGCCCCAGCAATGTATTGCCCAAGTTCATGTGTTGGAAGCTCAATCCCCCAGGCAATGGTTTGGGGAGATGGGCCTGATAGAAAGTGTTTGGGTCATGAGGGCTCCACCTTCATGAATGCATTCGTGCTGATGGTAAAAGGGCTTGGTCTCTTACTTTCCTCTCTCACCCTCTCTTGGCCTTCTGCCTTCCACTATGGGGTGATGCAATAAGAAAGCCCTGCCAGATACTAGTTAGTATCATGCTTTTGGACTTCCCAGCCTCTGGAACAGTGAGCCAGTAAGTTGTGCTTTTCATGAACTACCCAGTCTCAAGTCTATTATAGCAGCACAAATGGATGAAGCCACCTTCAACACGTGTATCTATCTCAGAGGTAATAAGAACGCTTGTGCAAGTGCCAGGCTCATAGGAAGCACTGTCATCATCATCTCATGCTGGGCCCCTCCCCTTGCTCCCCAGACCTTAGAATTTTGGATCTGGGAGGGGTTGTAGAGGTGATAGAGTTAGACCTCATTTTCAGTATGGAAAATAAGCACCACCAGGCAGAGTGGTCCAACCAGAGGTGCGCAGTTTGTTAATGACCGGAGTGGTTATCCCTCCTGTTTCCCTCCAGAGTACTTCTACAGTGGTTCTCAAATTTGAGCATGCATCAGAAGTACCTAGAAAGCTTGATAAACCAAAGTCTGATTATTCCATTGGTCTGGGCAGGTCCTGAAAATCTGCATTTCTAATGAGGTCCAGGTGGTGCAGATGCTGTGGGTACTTTGAAACTACTGCTCTATATCATGGGCTTTTTCACCTGTGGAACACTCCCGTAAGAGGTTAATAAAACATCAGGTGGCTGGTAATTTTATAATGGATACTGATATATTTGGCCATTGAGGAATCTGTAGTGAAGAATGGCTATCCAGCAGAAAGGGCCAGAAATTTTCCACCAGGATTATGAGTGGCAAGGATTCCAGGAAGATTGTAATGAGAGAGGAAGTCATTTGTTTGTCCATGACCTTTTGTATTCCTGTGTTGGTGACAGAGCAAAAGATAAGGCAATCAGCATTGCCTAAAGTAACTCGGAAGTGATTAATACTCAGAGCTCCTGGAGCAGCGAAGGTGGGCTTGCAAGACACAATTAAGTTGATAAAGAACACCACGAAGCAGTGCTCAGCAGCAGGCTGAACTGCTAAGCTGATGAGTGGGAGAGCTACTGTCTATCTCTTGCTCTGCAGAGATGGCTCCCAACATTCGAGGATGGGGCTCCTGATTCTGCCAGGCTCATCAGAGGGGAGAGAAAAGGTAGTTGCAAAGGTTATTTTCAAGATGTGTGTGTTTCTTTGTCTCTTTCCCTGGAAGGAGGAAGCTCCAGTAGTTACTGATAACCAGGTCGATGAGGATTTCAATGGGTGGAAAAAGATTGTGATTGGATTTAAAGTCCAACTCTGCCTGGCTTGGCTAGAAATTGATGGAGGAAAGTAAGTGACTCTAAGGAGGTACTCAGTGTGATTCATAAGTCTTGTGTGAAATCTGAAAGCAACCCAGGTTGTATATACAGGGCCAGCCCTGCCATATGGGAGAAAAATGATTTCTGGTGCTATTTCACCTCTACCTTCTTGGCTCCTGCTATTTTGAAACTTCCAGCCTCGCATGTGGGCTAGGTGGAAGCTCCAAGGCACCATATGAATTCTCATTTTCTCAGCAAAGTGTTTCACAATACATTAACTATATCACTACCAAGTAATCACATGGTGACTTAACACAACTACTCAGGTCATCATCTAACTCCAATAAACAACCCTGTAATGGTAAAAGGGAAGCAGAGAGTGGAGGAGGTAACACCAGGCATGTATGTCTGACCACTCATTCAACATGTCTGATTGGATGGATAGCAGGCATCTCGCTTTACATGGCCAAATCTGAACTTAGCTTTAGCCCACATCCCAACATGCTCCTCTCCTTCTCTTTTCCATTCATTGCAGAAAATGGTAGAACTTTTCATCTTTGACTCTTCTTAGTCTATCCATCCATTAGGTTCTACCTTCAACGCACATCCTTGGCCCAACCATCTCTGACCTGTGCAGCTCCTATCACTACCATCCCTTGCTTCAAATATGGCAGCCTCATGTCCTCCTTGTCATGCATGGAAATAGATCCAATTCTGTTGTTTCCTTTGACCTCAGTTCTGCAAGGGCTTCTCCAAATCATCAACCTAAACTCCAACATTCTTACCACACCCATCGGGTCTTACTTGATCTGGCCCCCCCAGCTCTTCCCTGGTCCTGCCTTCCTCTCCTTCTGATCCCTCTCCAGACTCTGCCACATTGATTCTTTCTGCTTCTTGGCTCCCCTTTCTTATTTCTATCTCAAACGCTTTGTGATTGTTTTGTCCTCTGACTGGTATTCTCCGTCTCAGATGTTTGTACAGCCTATTGTTCACTTTCTTCAAGTCTCTGCCCAATGTCGCTTCTGCAGTGAGAACTTCCCTGACGACCCTACTCACCCTCGCTGTCTTGAATTTTCTACCCCTCTACCCTGCTTTATTTTTTCTAATGGAATCATGTACACTGGCTTGGCTGTGTATTTTGTCCCCTATTTGAGGGTGGAAACTCTGGCATGTTCACAACCATACTCCACAGTAAGACAACACCTGGCACATTGTAGGCATTCAGGAGTATTCGTTGGAGGAGTAGATGCTATTTGTTAGGCAGGGTAGTAGTGGTTGTGTGTGCTTTGGCCCACTTGTTGAGGCAGGCATCACTGCCTTCCTTTTACATAGGAAGAAATGGGAGCTCAGAGAGGCTGTGTGATTTTCCAGGGTGTTACAGATGGGAAATGGTAGAACTGAAATCAGAGCTGCAACCTTTCTGGAGTCCCCTGCTGGGTGAAGTCAGACGTGTGAGTGCAAACGAACTCTCCCAGTGTGTTAGTCAGCATTCCATCATTGTAAAATATACCCGAGACAATAGACTTACACAGAGAAAAGGCAGACAGCTTTAGCGGTTTCAGACTATGATCGGCTGGCCCCATCGTCTTTGGCCTGTGGAGACACTGCCCATCATGGCTGGAGTGCATAGCAGAGCAAAACTGCTCACTTGGTGGCCAAAAAGTGAAAGAGAGAAGAGGGAGAGACTGGGAGCAAGCCTCCAACACGCGGGCCCTGGGGGGCTTAGAAGATCCAAACCATACACTGAGCATCTCTCTAATGTTGCTGCTGATAGTAAAAACACTGGGCACCATGCCAAAGATTATTTATTTCTTTTCTAACCTTCCTTGAATTTTTAAGTATTGGGAATTGAACCCAAGGCCTTAGCATTGAGCTACATCCCTAGCCTCTTTTTTAATTTTTTATTTCACTAATTGGCTAAGTTGCCCATGGTGGCCTTGAACTTGCCATCCTCCTGCTTTAGAGTGATGGAAAGCTGACTAACCCACTCAGAGAGCTCTCATTGCTGGAGTTATAGGCATGCACCACCACACTCGGCTTTCTAGAAAACTTGCGAAGAAGAGATTTATGATTTCCATTTTGTAAAAAGAGGAAATCAGGAGGAAGAGGAAAGTTTAGGAACTTCCCCAAGGTGATTTGGCAGTAGGTGATGGAAGAAGGCCCTGAACCCAGACAGTTAGGTCCCAGAGCTCTCATTTGTAACCCTTCGCTGCCTAAAGCCACCCTCCTGCACAAGCCATCTTCCCAACACAGGCTTGTGCAGGCTTCCGTTTCTGTCCTCCTCGATGAGGGCCAGTGTTCTGCCTGTCTCATTCTTCTCTGTGTCTGCAAGGGACTCTGGCACTGAGGGGAGAATGACACATGCTGAATAAATGAGGGAAGTCGTGAAAGTGTCAATAGGGGTCTTTAAAAAATTAAGTTTATCGGTACATTTTAGATATACATAATGATCACATTCATCACAGGGAATTTGTACCTGTACATGATATCTCTTGATTCCTTTTTTCCCCAATCCTTTTGCTTCCCTTCAAGCCCTCTTCCCCTCCTTGTTTCCATTTTTCCCCTTCTATTCCCTTTTTTCTTTTCCCTTCCTTCCTTTCCCCCTCCCCCCTCCCTTGTTCCCCTTCCCATTTGAATATTTTCTTCCTATTTCCCAATATCTACTATACATTTTGGTCCTTATTTACCTTTTTGGTTTCTCACATCAGAGAAACAATGTGATATTTAAACACGTGTGCCTGATTTATTTCACTTAAGAGTATGGTCTCAAGGTGCATCCATTTAACTATAAATCCCTCAAGTTTATCCTTCTTTATGGCAGAGTAAGTACTCCATTATATAAAAAATAACGACATCTTCTTTATCCATTCACTGGTTAATGGGCACTTGGGCTGTTTCCAAGATTTAGCTATTGCAAACTGTGCTGTTATAAACATGGGTGTTCATATATCGCTGTGGTATGATGCTTTTAATTCTTTTGGGCAGATACCCAGCAGAGGAATAGCTGGGTCAAGTCGTTTTAATTTTTTGAGGTATCTCCATGCTGATTTCCACAGTGGTTGACCAGTCTACACACCCACCAGCCACGAAGAAGGTTTAATAGGGGGTTTTTCTATCATCTAATTTAAACATTTTTCTCCTTTAAGGCAGTAATTCTTTAATAAATATTACCACCCAAACTGACTGATGTTAAAAAGAGTTGGCCTGAAAGTATTTTTAATACAGAGGCATGGAACAGATGCTTATATGTATAAAAGGAAAACAATGTTGCTTCTAGAACTCTATAACCTTTTCTGATATAGTTTAGAATCAGGAAAGGACAGAATGTGAATGAGGGCCAGTAGAGCAAATGCAGGTTGGAGCACAGTAAGGAAAGAGCTATGAGTATGCAAATAAAGCATATATGCATACTTACCTGTGTATGTGTATGCGTAAGTACCCACATAGTGTGCTTGCATGTAAGTGTTGCTGTGTGTGTGCATTTCATTTGGCATCTAGTCAGCAAACAGAATGCACACTGGTTATTTTAACGAGAGTATTTACTATAGGAGTTGATTAAGCAGCTGTTGAAGTACAGGAAAAGCAAAAGAGAAGGACTAATGAATCAGCACAGAGCGACTGTAGTTACCGTGGGAAGCAACCAGAACCTCTAGGGCTGGGAGGAGGAAGGAGAGAAGTTGGGATTATCAGGACACAGAAGCTTGGATGAGTGGGGTCCACATGGGTGTTGAACCCCTGAAGAGAGGACATTGTCAGCTGCTATGGTGGCCTCAGGAGCTTGGAGAAGGAGCCTCTGGGGCTGGGACTCAGACTCTTGAGAAGAGGGTAAGTTATCACCAACTTCATGTCAGAGAACACCTTTAGCGCTCCAGTCCACATGTATCTACTCCTTATTCACTTACTAATAAAATGTCTAAATTGATTGACTATTTACTGTGTCCTAGATACATAATATTTATAAATGCTGACACCACCCTTGTTGTAACCCTGCCAAATAAGAAAAAATCTTCATTCCTATTTGCAGATGAGAAACTGAGGCACATAGAAAATAAGCAACTTATTCAATTTTTTAAGTTGACATGTGACTAAGATCTGTGCTCTCAGTTTTTCACTTTAATGCCTCTGATCATCTACTGAATAGATTTCCAGGAGAGAAATCAGCAGACATAGGCATCCTGATGGAGTTATGGTTAGAACAAAAGCTTTAGGGCCAGACAAAGGTGCTTTAAATCTGAGCCACTGTTTTTGCTATGTGAGTCACACGGGGCAAGCTGATTAACCTTATTAAAGCTTCATTTCCTAATTTTTTTTTTGGTACCAGAGATCGAACTCGGGACCTTGTGCTTGCAAGGTAGGCCCACTGAGCAAAATCCCCGGCCCTCCATTTCCTAATTTTGAACATGGGAAAAAGGATGGTATTTGCCATCGAGGTTATTTATAAAGTGGCTTAACTGTTTCCTTGACTTAATGACTGAATTTAAATTTCTGAAGGGTTTTTATGAGGTGAATGCTGAGCTTTATTTCCCAGGTTCACGGGTGGCTGAGAAAATCACAGAAGCTCAAATTAAAGCTGGAGAGTTTGAAGACGGACAAATAAAAGAACTTCCTAGTCTATGAGGAGACTAAACATAGGGATTGTCTCTGTTGAGCTGTTAGGAGAGCTCCATTTCTAGAACTATTCAAGAAGAAAAGAAATATATTTCTCATTTCATTGACTTTTATTGATAGGCCAGAAAATATATCATATCAATCATTAAGCCCGCTCAAAAGTTAGATACATGAATAAGTAAATAAATGAATGAGTGAAATAATACCAATCATCTGCCATGTATAAAGAACAACAAGATTTGATAGTTCCCTAAAGCATTTGCCTTAAGTGTTTGATGCTATCTAGGAGACAACTGCATAGAGCAATAAACATTGAATTCTGCCAAAAAAAGAAAAAAGAAAGAAATGTGACAACTAATATATATCATTTAGCATTATTTGTGATACATAACAAAGGCTCATAATTTTAAAAGTTGTCATTATTTTGCAACGTAAGGTTGGGAAATTCTTCAGTTGTGCTACCTGCAAACGCTGGTGTTTGGCATCTGCCTCTGAGGCAGAAGGGTAGCTAACTTTTGGAGAGGACAGTTTGGGAACTCCAGCCTACCATGCCCCACTCTGGCTCTGGAGGAACTGGAGGCTGGAGCGACCTCTAGAGGCAAGGAAGATACAGAACAGCATCTGTGACGCCATAAAATACCCAGTGCCAGATCCAGGCAGGATGCACAAATGGCTCCACCCTCCTGGAGGAAGTGTCCCTGCACTGCCATCCTCCAAACTGCCTGAGGTTGGCTGAAAGTCAAAGTCTGAATTCCTAAAACCTGTAAACACACGAGGTTATATGGCAAAAGGGACTTGGAAGGTGTCAGTCAGTCAGGGATCTTGAGGTGGAGAGATTATCCCCTGAATGCAAGAGTTTCTTACAAGATAAGGCAGATCATCAGAGGAAGAGAAGTTAAAGGGACCATGGAACTAGAGGTTGGAAGGATGGGGCCACAGGTAAGCAATGCAGGCAGCCTCTCGAAGGTGGACGAGACAAAGGAATTTATTCTGTCCCGAGACCCTCAGAAGGAATGAGCACTGCCAACACTTTGATTTTTAGCTCTATATGACTCAGTTTAGACTTCTGGCCTTCAGAACAGTAAGAGAACAAATTCATGTTTTAAGACAGCAAGTCTGATAATTTGTTGCAACAGAAATAAGTAATACACTGCCCAACTGACATAATCACTCTCTCTACTGCTTTCTACATCCTTTGTTCATCCCTGCATTACTGCACATATCAGATCCTATTGTGTTTGTTTACCTATCTACCTCCTCTATTATTTTTAATTTTTTTAATTTTTAGAGATGAGGTCTTGCTATGTTGTCTAGGCTGGCCTTGAACTCCTGGGCTTAAGTGATGCTCTTGCTTCAGCCTCCCGAATAGCTGGGACATAGGGATATACAGCTGTGCCCAACTCTCTCTGCTACTAGCTAGCTAGTTATTGAGGGAAGGCGCCTGAACAGCTGCAGAGCCTATCAAAAGATCCAGTTTATAGTAAGATACATAAATGTGGGTGAACTGAATTAGGGTGTGGATGGGCAGGAGTCGTTGTCCCAAAATGTCTTAAATCTGTGACTGTCTTACAGAACATTCATAAACTATCTGCCTTAGCTTAAAAGCACTATGAAAAGTGTCAAGAATTAAAAACTCTGAACTTAGAGCCATGGAAGGGTCTCTGATGCCTTTTGTATTTCCATGGCTCTAGTCAACTTAAAGGTCAAAGCCACAATCTTCCACTGATGAGATTATAGGGAAGGATAGGAAGGAGAGGAAATGTCTGAAGCTCTTCAGAAGAGGAGAGATAAGGCCAAATATAATTAAAGCAAGAAGTGATCAGAATATGTAACAACTGTTATTTTAAGGCAAATAAATTCATGAGATTCACATTTCAGCATGACAGAGAAAAAAAGGGATGTTTTTTACACTCTTCACAAGATGTTCAGCATGATGAATCTGTCAAGAAATGGGGGGAAAGGTCACACAGAACCCAAAGTTTTGGATGGAATTCTTTCTGTCGCAAGGCATCATCTCAATTAAAATATAACTGGGAGACTGTCATTTAGACTCACATCTTTCCAGAAGCTTTTATATAGAACATTGACAGGGCTTGTTTATTCGATAGGCGAATCTGAGATCTTCCCATTAGGTTTGCAGTCTGAGATAATTACTGTGTGAAATGGTCTATTGGCTTGATTTTGACAGGAACTGTCTCAGATGTGTGGGAACTTGGTAGTAAACATGGCAATGAGGCCCCCTGGGATGTCCAGGGTTTGTGGGTTTTTTTGGTACTGGGGATTGAACTCAGGTCTTTGCACTTTTGAGGCAGGTGGCAGAACCACTGAGCTAAATCTCTGGCTCTGTGTTGTTTCATTGGACAGTGCTGGCTACTTGGATCCGTCCATGTCATACCAGGGAACAAGGACCTGGAGACCAGAGACTCGAGGGAGGACTCGCTTGGGTCAGGTCTCAGGAACAGGTAATGGGCTGGTGGGAGGAGGATGGATTGGGGGAGTGGTGCAGACCAATCCTGTTCAGGAGTCAGCAGTAGGGAGCGGTGGGCTGATAAATCTGCTCTGGAGTGAAGGGTAAAGCTGACTGATTTGTAATGGTTGCTGATTTCCATGGTGTGAATGCCCTGGCCATGACAGATGCCAATTAGTTACAAAATTTCTGATTTTTCTTTTTTTTCAGTGCTGGGGATGGAACCCAAAGGCCTTATGCATGCTAGGCAAACATGATACGACTGAGCTACATCCCCAGCCCTGACATCTTTGAAAATTTAACTACTGTACCTGCTGTGGTTAGCCAGTACTAAGCAGATCTATCCACTGGATGAGTGTGTGTCGTTCCAGGCTGACATCAGGGGGTCACATGGGCTGCAGAAATCCAAACTGAGAAGTTGCAAGAGTAGACTGCAGGCAGGCACAAGGCCAGATTTTCTAGGAAACTGACCTACAGTTTTCCAATTTTAAAATAACATTCAGTAATGAGCAGGAGTTACTGTGGTTTTGTTTGTTTGTTTGCATCTGGCAGGCAAGTGGACATGTAACTAGAGTCTCCAGAACTTCTGGAAAAGCCAGGAGAGTATAGCTGAGGCTGAATAATGGTAGAGGTGATTATGTTTGATGTTCTATTATGTGCCAAATATCATATCTGTACATATTACTTTTAATTCTCATGACAAAACAGGTATCATTATTTGCATTACTTAGATGAGGCAAGTAAAATAAGACAGGGGTTCAGCATTTGTCTGACATTGTGAGGCTAGTAAGTCACAAATGCTAGGTTTGGAACCCAGATCTTTGTGACTCTAGAGCTACACCCCTGTGTGCACTCTCTACCCCATCCAGTGAGCTGGGATTGGGGAAGGACTGGGGTGGGGGAGGTGGGGGTGCAGAGACTGGGAGCAGCGTCTGAGGCTGTAGATGACACAGGAAGAGGCAGCAGAGAAGCAGAGGTTCTGGGGACTCAGCCCATTTGCAGCAAAGCCAGGGGCCCCACAGGTTGGGGTTGAAAGATCTGGATGTGACTAGGAAGGGGAGGGGGCTGGCCAGAATGGGGCAGGTGTCAGAAACACCTCTGGGAAGAATGGTGTCCAGGCCAGAAAGGAATTGGACCATAGGAAGACATTTCATGTACGTGAAGCAGGAAGCCTACAGGTTACAGGTAGGGCGGTCCCCTATTGCAGTTAGGGTTTCTGCCGTGTAGAACTTTAATCACACAGCTCTCTCTCCCGATTTATTGAGGCTTGTTGTGAAGGAATTATTCCTGAACCAAAGGAATGATCAGAGCAGAACAGATAAACATCAGCTCCAGGGGCCTTGAAGAACTGAGCTTGCAATTTAATAATGTCATTACCCCCGGGCACTGTCTGCAGCTGATCAAGTTGCCACCACATGGAAGTCCACAGTCCCCATGCGTCTGGAGCCCCTGATGCTCTGCTTGGCTCTGTGCAGAGCTGGGACAGAATGACACCATCCAGACCTGCAGCAGAGGCCTCCACCCTTGAGCCTGGGTGGGGTGGGACTCAGGTGGGGAAAA
The DNA here is from genome assembly GCF_053883595.1 of Heterocephalus glaber. Classification (NCBI taxonomy): domain Eukaryota; kingdom Metazoa; phylum Chordata; class Mammalia; order Rodentia; family Bathyergidae; genus Heterocephalus; species Heterocephalus glaber. Next base: position 14,863,379 of record NW_028258315.1, read on the forward strand.
GTGCAGAGGATCCTGTGTCTACCTGTGTGTTCTTAGTCAGTGGGTGCTCAAAGTACAGCGATTATCATGTAGCCACTTCACTAATATTTGGAGGGAAAACAAGAACTTTATAATTAAAAAGAGGAAACCAGATCAGGAAGGCAACTGAGAAAATCAAGTGGTTTAAGAGCAAATTGTTGGAGGGGAGGAGGGGAAAGGGAGTTAAAAAGATTAAAGATGCATCGTGTACATTTACCAAATACTCACAATGACCATAATAATAACATTAGTAATGGAAATTGGGAAAGGGTATCTAGAGATGGAGGCAGGCAGGTGGGGAGGGAAATGGAACAAAAAGAATCAAGATATGTTCATTACGTGTATCTACTCCCTAAGATGGATATACATTTCAAGTACTGCAAATATGTACTAATACAATAAAATCGAAAAAAGTTAAAGTATCCCAGTATTAAAAAAACAAAAGCAGGGCCAGGGATTTAGCTCAGTGGTTTCGTTGCCTGTCTTGTAAGCACAAGGTCCCGAGTTCAATCCCCGGGACCAAAACAACAACAACAACAACAAAAAAAAGCAAATTGTTTAAGCATTGATAATGGGCCACCAAAAACTTCTTTCAGAAATGATGGCATGTGTGGGTGTTGTGTGTCCTTGTATAAAAGGGGGAGGGAGAGAGAGAGAAGAGAACAGGAGAGGAGAGGAGAGGGAAGTAAAATGGGTTGGCAATGTGGAAGGCCAGAGGAAAGCAGCAGGAGGGGAGAGAGAAAGAGGGGCCCACGGGTGAGGTCCCGCAACAAGGGATGGAACAGTGAGACTTCAGCACAAGCTCTCAGAGGAACTGCCCGTTTGCCCTCGTGTTTCTCAACAGGCTTCTGGATCAAGAGAGCCCAGGTCCTTTGGGGCCACCAGGAACCCAATGTGGGTCTTGATGTCCCAGAAAGACAAAGGATTGGAAAAGGCTTTGGGCTTAAATGTCTTCTGACAACAAGACTAAAGACACATTGTGAGCTCTGAGCAGGGAGTGCTTCAATTATTTGCCAAGGGACCTTGGCTTAGCTCAGTGGAAGGCAGTGTCAGGGACAAATGGAGGGAACAGGGCACATCCTGTAGCACTCGATCCCATCCGATACTATCTGGCCTGTCACTACAGAGACTGGCACATCTGCTCCCCGTGAGAGCCGAGGACCCAAATGGGTCAGAAAACTCACGGCGAAGTTAAACAACTGTGCTCCCCTTCATTCCTATCTCCACTGAAGTTAAATCTAAACACTTATTTGTTGTTCTTGCCAGTTGGGATTTTCATGAATGTACAAAATGGAAGACAAATGTTTTTCTGAATTTTTTTATTCAGTTAAAATTTTTTTCCTTAAATATAGTTTCAAATTCATTAAGTGAATTTGTGAACACAAGTGAATCTCATTAAGTGAACTTAGCCCCTGTTTACATAAATGCAGATAATTAATGATTAGAAGAAAAATAATATTTCAACTTCATATTAAAACTGAATATTCCAATTCAGAGGAAAATTTTGTAACAAATGAAGACATTCAGCATGGAACTAATCATCTCTTTCGAGTCACAGAAAAATGTACCAAGTGCTTACAAGGAGATACAGCTTTGCAACAGCCTGCTTCAGAATGAAATCACCTTAGGCATTATTTTCAGACTGATTAACAGAAGATAACTTGGTGACTCTGCTCTTCATGTGGACTTAACCCTCAGCATTCATGCTCTATTCTTTTGCTTTCTCTTCAAATGATAAGCTTTGAGATATCAAAGTTTGAATTAGCACAAAGTTCATAAAGTTTCATTAGCATAAAGTTCTCATAACTTTATTGTTACTGGGAAGCTGGGTCCTAACATTTCAAAGAACTGGCAACACACCTCGATTCTTTGTGTCTTTGAGCTCAGATTTCAGGCAAGATATGTAGGCTGTCATATGGAGTACAGGCAGAATTTATAGCAAGATGATAGATTATTTTGAGAGGGAGAGAGAGGAAGAGAAACATTTTCATGACAGTAGGCAAGCACCAACCAAAGTGGTAGGTGTGCTGAATGAGGTCTCGGATTACTTTTGTGTGATTAACTGGGTCTTTTGAGGAATATCCTTTTCTTCCTCTGAGGTCATTGTTCTTGTACAAATAAAATGAGCTGTGTTGACCTACTCCTTAGGTGGATGTCTCCGTTTAGTTTGTTTTTCCAACTTCTCACCCATCCCCTGGACTTTGTATGGACCCGACCTAATCACCATCCTTAGAGGAGGTTACATTCTCTTGAGCTGAAGTTTGAAAACACGAGTTTGTGTGGCTTTCATCTAGAGCTAATGCTTAAGAAAGTGAAGAAAACAAAATGGCATTGTCTTTGTTTCTCAGTTGGTCTCCCTGCTGTATGTCTCTACCCTACTGTATGTCTGCCTAACATTTATGGTAACATTATCGGTTAAAGAAGTAATTCATATTCAGGGCAAAACAATCACGAAACGTAAAACATGAAAAATCCTTCTCTTAAATAAACAAGTGGTAAAAATCTTGCATCTCAAATTAATTATTGTGAAAAATTGGGATGCATAAACTTCCAGCCTTCTTTTCATGTTATTTAAAACAAAAACAAAATTAGATCATTACATGCATTGAGTTCTTGTATTGGTGCTGTGTTTTTTGGATGTGGCTTGTCCTCCAGGATTCACACATTGGGAACTTGGTCCCCTGGGTGACAATACTGAAAGGTGGTCTGGAACCTTTGAGAGGTGGAGCCCAGAGTGCGGTCAGAGGTCAACCGGAGGTATGGTGCCACCCTCTGGGTGGAGAATTTAGTATAGTGAGCTAAGTTTTATTCTAGCTCATGCCAAAGGGGTAGGACAGAGTGACTCAGAAATTTTGGCTGGTTCCTCGAAAGTTTCTCTGGAGGGCCTTTTCTGAAATAAAAAAGCAACTTTTGAGACACACATACAGTTATTTAAATTGGCAGCAGCTTTTTTCTGTAACCACAAATCTTAAAAGGACTTGCCTGTGCCTGACAGTAGCATCACCAGGGACGCAGGTTCTGTGTTTTTTGAGGTTTTTCTTTTTAAAACCTTATTCCTATTAGTATGTTTGCCATAATACTTTCTGCTCTGCCATCCTCGACATGGTCTCCATCTCATGAGTTCTTGAAGATGGTGGCTCAGAACTTTAGAAATCACCTTCTCATCACAACAGCATCCAAAGGCAGAAGAAATCCCTTCGCTTTCATGAGCCTCTTCCAGTTTAAGGAAAACTGTTTCCAGAAGCCCTCAGGCTGACTTCCCTTCACAGCTCATTGGCCAGAACCACTTCACATGCTCATGGGGACACCAGTCATGGGCAGAGGTGGCCACTGTGATTGACTTACATCGATCAGCACTTGTCCTGAGTCTCATGGGGAGTAGATCCTTAAACAGAGGCTCTCTTAGCAAGGAAAATGAGGCAATGAGCCTTGATTTTCTACCACTAGTATTTGCTACTCCATGACTTTCATATAAGAAATTCCAGTTTTGAAACAAAATAGTGGCACTTTTTCAGATCTTTCTCAGGGTGGAGGCTATTTTGTCAGGGAAATGCTGATTGCTAATATCCAGTCCTTTCCATTGTAACATGACCATTAGTGGAAGTACCTGTACCTCTTTGGAGGTTAGAAGATTTATTTCTCAGCCACATGAGAGTGGGCCTTATGCATAACTCAGATTCCCCTAATATAATCAGAGGCATTCAAATCAATAAGTCTAAAAACATTTGCTTTTCTTCCAGCAACTGTTCAGGGACCCTCATGGATTTTCCATGTCCTGGTGGGGAACATGATGTATTCAAGACCTATTCATACATCCGTAATGCCCCCCTTCTCATTTGGTAGGTGTGTTAATGTCCTATTGCTGCTAAAAAAAAGTTATCATCAACTTAGTGGCTTAAAACAGCATATATTTGTTTTTTTATAATCGAGGAGGTTAGAATTTGAAATGACCCTCACTGGGTTAAAAATGAAGTACCTGCTTGGCCGTATTCCTCCTGGAGGGTGCAGGGGAGAATCTGTTCCTTTCCTTTTCCAGCTTCTAGAAACGGCCACAGCCCCCGGCCCCCCTTCCTCTGTCTTCAGAGCCATCAAGGTTACTTATCACCTTTCATTACTCTGACCTCTTCTGTTTCCTCTTGTACTTTTAAGAACATTGTGACTACCATGGATTACCCAGGTAATCAGGGCACTGTATCCATCTCAAGATCACCTAATTAGTAATCTTAATTCCATATGCAATTTTAATTCCCCTTTGCTATACAACATATTCATAGATTCTGGGGTTCAGATTCTCAAGATCAGAAATCTCAAGAGGGAAATTTTCTGTCTACCATAGCAGGTAGGAAAGTAATTCCCTCTCTCTCCTCCATAATCTTCATTTAATGTTAGTGTGTCATAGCATTTAGGATACTTATGGCTTCAAAATAGTCCTGCTTTAGTTTTCAAGAGACCATTCCATTAAGCTCTCTGTGGGCTCACAAGGCTCTGCCTCTGGCTTTTTGCTGATGAAACAACATTTGGAATCAGATCAAAGAGCATAAATCTCTCTTCTTCCAAGCTTTCTAGGCCTCTCTGGTCCTAAGCAGCTGTATTTCTATATAGCTGCTCACTGTCGACCATGAGTTCCATTGTGCTCCTATTTAGGGTTGTACTACATGTATTCATCCCTCTTTTGTATGGCACCCTTGTCAGAATAAAACCATTTTAAGAGAAGAGCTCATGCTTGTTTCCCTTCAGCTGTCTTTGTTATGAGTCTGTGGAAGCCACATGCGGCAATGAAATTAGCCCACTCTTGGCTCCGACAGGCCATATAAGCTGTCCTTTATATTATTACAAATTACTGTAGATTATTTCAACAGGTCAGAAGTGATTTTCTTTCCCTTTTCTCCTTTCTTCCCATTCTTATTTGTTATACAACATGCCGTATCATTGCTCCATAATTTGAACCAATTGCAGAGGGAAAATAAGACTCTGGTGAGGAACACAGCACAGAAAGGAGCTCATAAAGACACTGAAAACAGAAATGGTGCATAATCTGCCTCCCACAAATAGACTTAGCATATGGCCTTTGGAGGATATAGCTGGTCCAGGCAACACTGAAGGTAAGTCATTTCTCTATTTCTGATTGGAAATTTGGCATTTAAGTCCTAGTAACCTCAAAACGTCCAAAATGGAAGCTCAGTAAACTCTGACTTCATAATTCTGTCTAAAAATTCTTGATCTTTAAGTGATCTATATTTAGGCAAGTGTAGATCCTTTGAGACTGACAGTGTTACAGGAAGCCCTATGCCCTGGAGGCCATGTGTGAAACATTACTCCACATCAAGCTGAAAAAAATAAACATGTGTGAATCATGTTAATTTGCTTTACAAACCTGTCTGGAATCCTTGCAGCTGGATCCCTTTGGGATTTCTACAATCCAGGATTGGGGGTTGGGCATCTGATGATCTTGACACATTAGAGTAACCACTTGCCAACTGCTGAAGATGCTCTGTTCAGCAGTTTAGAGTCTCTGTCAATTTGAGCTTCTATAACAGAAAAGCATCACTGAGGTGCTAAACAATAGACATTTATCCTCTCACTGTTCTAGGGGCTGGAAGTCTGAGTTCTGGTGAGAGCTATCTTCGGTTATAAACTATTGATTTCTGAATCCTCATAAGGAGGCTCAGAGCAGAGAGGGAAAGTGAAGTGTTTCATGATTCTTATAAGGGCATTAATACATTTGCTGGATCTCAGCCTTATAGCCTCATCCATCTTTTATTCTTCATCAACTCCCAAAGGCTCTGTCTCATAATATCATCATAATGGGGAGGTGGTTTTTTTTTTGTTTTGAGACAGGGTCTTGCTTTGTAGCACAGGGTAGCCTTGAACTCACTATGTAGCCCAGGCTGGTCTCGAACTCACAGTAATCCTCCTACCTCAGCCTCTTGAATGCTGGGATTACAGGTACCAACACACTTGGCTTCATCACAGTGGGAAGTAAAGTTGCAACATAAACATTTTGGGAGAACACAAATATCACACATGTTTAGTCCATAACAGGATCTACACATTGTTTTAGAAGTTGAATCCAACAAAGAATTGGGGTTTTTTGGTATCTCTGCTTCTTTAACTAACCAACTCCTGGTTTCCATGAAACCCCAGGCCTCTAAAGCTCCTTTTCAGCTAAAAACTAAAGAAGTCACCTCCAGTTCCTCTTGAGACAGTCAAAAAGCCTAAACAAGGACATGAAAGAAAAGGACTGGAAGGAACACGGCACTGTCTTTCCTGGGTCTTCCCTCGTCATGCGCAGGCATCATGGTACAGCTCTGACTGCCAGTCAAAGCTCTTACCAGCATTATTTTCTTATCATTCACGCACCTCTTTCCCCATCATGTCATTTCTTAGAGCCCTGTAATTACACAGCGGTGTGCATCCAACCTGTCAACAGAATCTTCTGAGTGAAATGTAGCTAAATAAATTTCTGTAATGAGGAAGGACCATAATGAAAGGTGGGTCTACAGCAAGCTTTTCCACAGTTCTGGTCTGCCTCATTTTTCACCAACCTGCTTGCTTACTCACTGCAATGACAGTGAGACTTTGTTCCAATAAGGTGACACTCTCACCTTGCATTTCAAACAAAGCACCCACTCCCAGGACCCCAGTGTTCCTGTCGGACCTAGATACCACCACTGACAGTATGGAGGACGCTCTCCTCTTAAATCAGACATGTATGAGATGCTGGTTTGCCATCTTGATCCCTTCCCATTGAAGCATTTAAAATGTAAGAAGTTGTCTGCTTGTTGATGTAGGATTTTGTGGTATTGGTGAGGGCTCAGTTAACTTTACTGTCATTAAAGGATTATTCATTGTTTCCCAGGGTAGGTAGAATCGTGGCCCCTCATAGATGTCCACATCCTGCCTGATCCTCAGAAACTGTAAACACATTACCTTCCGTGGCAACAGAGATTTTTGCAGATGTAATTTACCATGAGGAGAATATCTTGGATTATCCAGGTGGACCTAATGTAACCCGAAGGGTCATTTTAAGGGAGAGAAGGAGGCAGGAGAGTCAGAGGAGTGATAATGGACGCATAGGCTGGAGTGCTACAAAAGGAGGCTGAAGTCTGAAGCCAAGAAATGCAGGCACCCTCTAGAATTGAAAAAGGCCAGAAAATGATTTCCTCCCTAGGGCCTCCAGAAGGAACACAGCCCTCCTGATTTTAGCTCAGGGGTGCCCATTTCAGAAGCCTGGCCTCCAGAATTATGTGTTCATACATTTGTGTTGTTGCAGTTGTGCTATGGATTGAAAATGGTTTTTCTTTTCTGAAACTCTTGTTGGAGTTTAATTCCCATTGGGAGGCATTAAAAGGGTGGGAACTTAATCTGACTTTGGGCTTTTAGGATAAATTCATCAGGGTGGATTCCCCCATATTCAATAGCTTTAAAAGTAGAGATAAAAAGAGAGCCAGAGAGACAGAGACCAGAGGACAGACACACATGTATGTGCTCCGCACTTCTCACCATCTGATGCCCCGCACCAACTGGGAACTCTGCCAGCAGGAAGGTCATCACCAGATGCAGCCCCTTGACCTTGGACCAGAACCATGAGCCAAAATACAATTATTTTCTGTAAATTCACCCAGTCTTTGATATCAAGTTATTAGCCACAGAAAATGGACTAACACAAGGTCATTACATTCATGGTAATCTGTAACAGCAACAACAAAAGCCTCATGCATTCCCCCAGTCAGAGAATGTCTTCTGGAGGTGCTCTGATTTCTACTGGTTGCTGCTCCCCAAAACATAGGTTTGGTGAGATGGAAAAAAGCCTTCATTCAGAGCCAGCTCAGAGAAGATGGAGGGCCTCATGTTGCCTCAAATCACCATCTCATCATGTCCAGGTGTGTGAGGGCCTTTATAGTACGGAAGGAAGGGAGAGGGAATATAACAAGTCAGTAGACAACTTCATGGCTTATTTCATCACCCTCACCCCGCCCTTCTCTACTCCTTCCTTTCTTTGTGGAAACAAAATCCTGGGGCCAGCACCGGCTATTTTCCTTTCATCTGGGCTGAAGAGTAGAGGGCTTGACGTTTACACCCCAGGCATAAGGAAGTTTGAAGAAAGATCCATTTTGCCCTCTCAGTTACACAGGATTAACGATGCACCTCAGACAATGAGGCGTTTGCTCTAAGGACACCTGTGCTCAGAAGCCACCCACTAGGAAGGTGGTCTGCTCCAGGTGGCTCTGGGAATATCAGAAGCTCACTCAGCCTAACCGGGCTCCTTTTGGCATGTCTGTTTCTCTCGACCACCCAGCTTATTTCTCCCATGTTGTCTGTGTTCCAGTCTTTATTTGTGGTCTGTTTCTTCTCAGTTCCTGCTCCTTCAGAAATGTGCCTCAGAAAGGATGCCTTGCAGTCTCTTGTCTACCCCATAACATTCAGCTTTGGGTTTCTCTGCTGTTGACTCCATCCCTTGTACATCTATGTATTCCCAACAGAGGACATGTCTTACCCAGCCAGTTTACTATCCCTGACCATGTCCTGTCTTTGAGTACACACTCCCCCTTCCTCTAGTCCAGTCAGCTGTGGCCAAGGGTAAGGGTGAGAAATGCACCCGCAGGAGAGCTGTCTAATTACTAGGGCACAGCAGCTGAGAAGGGCCAGCAGGTAGGAAGAGGGCTGGCAGCGAGGGAAGTCAATCTCAGGTGGCCCAGGGTGCTGATTTTCTTTCTGAATTGAGTGTAGAGATGTCATCACATGGAATCTTCTCCTGATAAATTGGGAGGAATCATGGAAAGCATTCTTGCTGCCTTTCCAGGCAAGAATAGATACCCATTTTCTGCCTCTGGAAGCTGAGGTTTCGTAAGGCAGATGTACGAAAAGGTAACGTTAGTTGTGAAGTTTGTTCACTGGCATGAGGGGCCAGATTAGGAAAGCTCAGCACCAAGGAACTAAATAAAATCAATAACTAATATCTTTTAAATAGTCATTCCTTCTTGGTATCTGGGTGGGTGGTTCCAGAACCACTTGTGGGTACCCAAACACACAGATCTTCTATTCTAGTCCCTTATATAAAGTGGCAAATTATTTGCATATTTTCCATCGGTGGTCAGTTGAATCTGGGGATGTAAACCCTGTGAATATGGAGAGCTGACTGTACCTTCTATGTGATAGGCACAGTTTTAGGTAGTTCGGCTACACCTGTGAGCAAAACTGCTCCTTCAGGGAACTGACATTCGAAGGAGAGGAAGATATGTAGTAACAACTCTAGGTGCGGCTGGCACCCAGTCCTATGTGCCTGGAGGAATCTGGACAGCACAAGAACTATCAGAAGAGCCAGTGGGCAGGGGCCAAGGTGTGGGGAGGGGAAGGGGGGTCAAGGAGCGCTACACTGGAAGAAGGTGGTGGGGTGCCATCCTGGGCACCACTTCACAGGCACTATGGAGAAGACCGGGACAACTGGATGGTTATAGTAAAAGGGACTTACTAGCCACAATCAAGATTCTGAAATGAAGTTTCCGTCTTCTGAGAACTGATTGTATAACAGGGCGTTTGCAAAGCTTGGGTATGTGGCAACAAGGCTGAAACTGGGATATATTTTGGGGGGTGATTTCCAAGGAATAAGACAAAAAATCATCTTGGGGTCAAAGTGTAATCAGTATAAGATTTACTGAGCAACAGAATTCTGAGCTCCTGCCTTCCTGATCCCTTCTCCGAATCTTCTGGGGGCAAAGCCTAGAAATACACCAACCATGTTTGTTGGCATGAGTGCCCCAGCTGTCAGCTGGACTCTGTAGGGCAGAAATGTAGACAGATGCTTAAAATCAGATCTGATCCTTGGGCATCACTTGCCTGGGTGACCTGAGACCTGCCTTGTGCTACCAATTCTAACTGCTAGAGCCACACACACACAGCAAGTCTAAATCTTCCTCCACCCAGCAGCCTTCCAAATATGGGAACTCTCCTGCTGTAGTTCTCTGGGCAGTGGTTTATAAACTGATTAGTGGGAACACCCCCTCAACCACTGCCCATCATTTTTGATGTGAATCTTATACTACAGCCCCATATGTAGAGGAGATAAAAGCAGAACTCTTCCTTTTGAAGCTCAGTTAGTGGCCTATTTTATCACCCACTCCCTCTTCATTCTCTATTTTTGGGCAGTCTCATGGGTGTCCATATAAAATTACCAATGCAGTTTGACCCCCCGCCCCTGACTTCTTTTTTTTAGGTTAAATATCCCTAGTTTTCTCATGAATCCTCAATGCACCTATGAGCTTCCAAAACCTTCACCAACCTAGTAACCCTTTCCTGAGTGGACTATTTTGTCAGCGTGTGCTCAGTGATATGTGGTATGTGCAGAACAGCCCAGATGTTCTCCCAGCCCAGATGACTTCTGTGGGCACCCAGCCTGCCTTCCTCTGATGTGTCCATCAACATTTTTGGCACTCAAAATCAGTTCATTCCATAAACTTGCGGTGAGTTCCAGTGTGAGGCTTCCTGTTAGCCTCTGTGAGGGTAGAGGAAAGGAGCTGGTTTCTTTCTGGAGTTTTTAGAGGCTCTCCCCCCACCCCCGGATTGGGTCAGTGGTCTCTCCTCTAGCCCTACTCTTGTCCCCAGCTGTGTGACCCACCTCT